>NC_134363.1:159533565-159596065 GCF_048569485.1 Anomaloglossus baeobatrachus | reverse complement strand
AATCCTTTGGTAATCTTCAGATTTCATGAGGTCTCGCACATTTTCAAGGTCTCCAGTGCCAGAGGCAGCAAAACAACCCCGAAACATTTGTGACCTCCACCATGTGTGACTGTAGGTGCTGTGTTATTTTCTTCTTAGGCCTCAGTTTTCGGTAAAACAGTAGAATGATCTGCTTTACCAAAAAGCTCTATCTTGGTCTCATGTGTCCACAAGACGCTTCTTCAAGAAGAATTTTGGTTACTCGCGTACCATTTGTCAAATTAGTCTAGCTTTTTTTTTGTTTCCGTGTCAGCAGTGGGGTCCTCCTAGGTCACTGGATGAGTGATGTGTATACAGCATTGGATGCATCCAATGCTGTATACACATCACTCATCCAGTGCTCTGCATTTGTGATGGGCAGTCCGGCTCTTTTTGGTGATCCGGTTCCAATGGCTCCGCTCACCAAAAAGAACCGGATCTTTCAGATAGTTCTCGGCTCCTTATTAAATATGTGTTCACCCGGGGTGAACACATATTTAAGATTATAGTGACGCCGCTGAAACCCCGCCCACCCACGGCAAAAAACCCCGCCCACTCACAAGTGATTAATGAGATTGCTGAGTAGGCGGAGATCAGCCGCGGGTGGGCAGGGTTTCAGCGGTGAAAAGAGCAGTTTAGAGATTTTATTGGCTCACACTAGTGATCCGGCTCCTGTCAGTCACTGCAGTGAGCCGGATCTTTGTGTCGGATCGTTCGCGATCGACACATCACTACTCTGCATGTAGCAATCAGGAAGGCAGAGACGGTATTAAACAGTCTCTGCCTTCTCCAGGGAAGTCCTGCAGTCTGACAGCAATCACCATATATATGCTGACTGCAATATCATCCTAAAATCTCACTGCGGCCTCGTATACAGACCAGCCTGACATTAAGAGGTCCGCAAGTAGTAAGTAATTCCTTCAGAAGATATTGTTGGGCGTGACTGAAGACTCAACACCCATTATTTCCACTAAATGGCAACGTTCCATTCAGGTCTATTGGAAAATCAATCATTAACATCATATAGTCAAAAGTATAGCATTCACCGAGGATACGTCCACACCAAACTTGTATTTACCAATAAATCTTCCGGAACAAACCTGAGGTTGGCATTCGGACTGCGGCCATAGACGCTCAATATTAAAAAGATCAATAAGAGTCTGTAGGACTTACACTTTTAAAGAAAGGAGTGTGTGCAGCGGGGACCAGTCTGGAGTGCAGGGAGGTGTCCGGTTCGCTGTTCCGGTGAAGCACGGGTTTCACGAGCTGTTGGCTTCCCTTCACCGGATGAGAATAGATCTTTTGTAATGGCGCATGTGCATGGTGGCTCACTTGGAATGATCCATTGGTCTTCATATTCGCTGCATGGATGTCACTGTGACTTGTGTTCAAGCTTCTTAGAAGCTTTAAGAAATAATTCAGAGAAAAAAAAATAATGTTTAGATTCAATTATGGACGAGTAGAAACATTCTGGGGAGATCAAGGAATAATAATAATAATAATAATAATAATAATAATAATAATAATATTATTATTAATAAAAAAAATAATATATTGAATAATGAATATATTTTGGGAAAAAACTTTTTTTCCATATACAAATTTTGCAATTTGCCTCTTGTGTTGCTAACTGCAGAATGAGTTAACTGAGAAACCACCAGTGAGCTCCTCCTGGCAGAGTTTGTAATGGTTATCCATCATTTTCCGAGTCTCTCGGCTGATTTATAATTACAGGAATGTTCAGCACATCTTTTTATATACTCTATGGTCATAAGTCAGACAAGAGGGGCTCAGAAATGAAGGGAAAAAAAAACCAAAAAAAAAAACCCGATAATTGTTAGAATCTTGTCCGTGAACTCATTCGGATTGCACAGTAAGATAAATCATTCTGCAGCCAACAGTACGAGATCCAGTACAGCTATCGTCTGCAAAATATTTTATGAGAGACAGTAGATTATATATCCATCTTTTGCTAAATATTTTGAGACCCAGTAGATTATATTTCCATCTTTTGCTAAACATTTCATGAGATCCAGTAGAGATCTACCTTTTGCTAAATATTTTACAAGATCCAAAAGATTATACATCTTCTGCTAAATATTTTGAGATGTAGTAGATTATAGATCTAACTTTTGCTAAATATTTTGCAAGATCCAGTAGATTACTGTATCTCTAACCCCAAATACATGGTTTTATGAAAAAAATGTTGCAAAAAAAAAAAACTGCGACAAGCGATCATAACCTGCATGGCCGATCTCAGGCTGAAACAACCCCTGATGTAGCAAACCAATTGATCCTCTTTTTTTTTCCCCCTAACTGATTGGTCATAAGTTGGGGTGGCGGGGGGTAAATCACAGTGATCGCATAGTGATAGATGGAAGAAATCCATTCCGGTTGACTTATTGGTTGTAGATCGCTCACGTTACTTCCCCATGTAGACTTCAATGCAAGTTGTGACTCGCATTGTCTGTGTTTTGGCCACCAAGATAAGGGTCAGTTATTTTTTTGGTCTAGCGGGTCCCAGTAGAACAAGTGTAGGAAGTCACACTCCAGCCTACAAATCCTATGATACTCGGAAAACTATACAGCCTGAGAATTAATGCAATTCAAATAAATTGGAGGGTTTTTTGCGTTCCTCTGGATCAACATGTTAGGTTGGGTCATGGGTTAAACTTGATGGACCCAAGTCTTCCAAAAACTATGGGGCAAAAACACCATGGGGGGACACTATGGGACACTATGGGACACTATGGGACACTGCTTTGTAATCCAGACAACCTACTTCTACTTTCATCTACCCAATTAGAGAGTTAGGAGTTAATTATAGGATAAAAGGTGACCTCTCTCTCTGGAAAACCCAGCATGTGAATTAGGCTAAGTTCACATTTCCGTTGTTTTGTATCAGTCACATGCGTCGCTTGACGCATGTGACTGATGCGCTGTTCAACGCTGTACAACGGATGACAAAGAACAGAATTCTTTGTCGGATTCCGTTGTGTGCGGGGGGCGGAGTTCGGGGGGGGGGAGCCGAGCGGGGCCGTGGCACTGAGGACGTCAGTGCCGCAGGGACTGCGGGACAGGTGAGTGAGTGTGTGTGTGTGTGTGTGTGTGTGTGTGTGTGTGTGTGTGTGTGTGTGTGTGTGTGTGTGTATACACATGTTGAATGCGGGAGGGGGTGGAGCCGAGCGGGGGGCGGGGCCAGGCGCTGAGGATGTCAGTGGAAGTGCTGCGTTCTGCATGGCTGGGGACAGGTGAGTGTGTGTGTGTGTGTGTGTGTGTGTGTGTGTGTGTGTGTGTGTGTGTGTGTGTGTGTGTATGTATGTATGTATGTATGTATGTGCACATGCGGAGTGCGGGAGCGGGTGGAGCCGAGCGGGGGCGGGGCCAGACGAGGGTGTCAGTGGCAGTGCTTGTCTGCATGGCTGGGGACAGGTGTGTGTGTGTGTGTGTGTGTGTGTGTGTGTGTGTACATACATGTGCGGAGTGCGGGAGGGGGCGGGGCCGAGCGGGGAAGTGTCGGCCTCCCTGCACACGTAACCAGCCTAAATATCAGGTAACAGCAAAGCACCCGATGTTTACCTTGGTTACCCGATATTTACCTTGGTTACGGGCCTACACCGCTTAGCGCTGGCTCCTTGCACCGTAACCAGGGTAAATATCGGGTAACCAACCAAAGCTGGTGACGTGTGCAGGGAGCCAGAGAGCATGCGCAGCGAAATCCGACGGATCTCGCTGCTCAAAAAACGTTACATGCTGCGTTCCTCCCGCCCGGCGGTCAGTCGTTCCACGACTGATCAGTCGGGCGGAGGGTGCAACGCAGCATCATCAGTCACAATCCGCTGCTCATACAAGTCTATGGGAGCAGCGGAATCCGCTAAACGGATTCCGTTGTTTACAAGAGCAGCGGATTGTGACTGATACATTTTAGCGGAAATGTGAACTTAGCCTTACATGTAATACTTAATTTCCCCAGGCGAGGAGCTGTAGAGAAAAACTATACAGCCTGAGAATTAATGCAGTTCAAATAAATTGGATTTTTTTTTGCCTTCCTCTGGATCAACATGTTAGGTTGGGTCATGGGTTAAACTCGATGGACCCAAGTCTTCCAAAAACACCATATGGGAAACACTATGGGAAACACTATGGGAAACACTATGGGAAACACTATGGGAAACACTATGGGAAACACTATGGGAACACTGCTTTGTAATCCAGACAACCTACTTCTACTTTCATCTACCCAATTAGAGAGTTAGGAGTTAATTATAGGATAAAAGGCGACCTCTCTCTCTGGAAAACCCAGCATGTGAATTACATGTAATACTTCATTTCCCCAGGGGAGGAGCTGTAGAGAAATGAAGCAGTTGCTGATCGCTGGAATTCCAGCAGTGTGACGTCAAGCGATCGCCTCATGATGGGACCCGGCTAACAAATTGACGGACCAAGACATATGGTGACATACAAGACTGTGCACACATGTAAATAAAGCCATGTCCGTGAAACCTTCAGTTACCGCGTCATTTTTATAGCCATTCCTGCGGGATACAATGGCGGCCTGACATTTACTTTTATGACTTAACTAAACATCATAACATTTTACGACAGAGCCCTGAAGCCCCAGCGTCGCCGGATGGGGAGATTACTCATCTTATTACATTTTATTTTGCGGGTTCTTTTTAACACTCACCTCTTCCACAAAATTGCTACTGCTACTTGTTTGGCCGGTCGGGGTGTACGGCTCCGCATACAGCGAGGACAAGGCCTGATTGTTGGGCTGAGAGGAAGATTGTTGGCCGTCTGCTAAGCTCCATCTGTTTAACTGACAGCAAAAATAAATAAAAAATTATTAGACGGCAATCACCCATCAGCAGGTCGTCATTACCTGCACACAAGTCATTATCTCCTTAAAGTAAATATCCATCTCCAGGGTGTCAAACACTCCAAGGGCACTTTAAAGGGTTTGTCTACTCGAAATGAAACATACATAAGCAAGGGAAAAAGTTACCTATTGTTTAAATCAGGTTTTTATATTAAAATAATTTCAATAGTTCATATAATTTTCTTACATTTCTATACGCTTTTTATATAAAACAAAATTCAGCAATCTTGCTATCTTTGCACCTTATACTAGACTCTGCCTTCATATTCTTTACAGAAGACTTTTCAGCAGTCTCATCGCAGACCAGCTTACAATGACTGAACAGAGGATCCACCATTAACAATGTGATGTCACAGCTCACCTCCTCCTCCTCCTGTACAATGACTGATAACACCTCTATATGCAGTAGATAACACAGGATCCAGTATTCACAATAGGTGGTGATGTCACAGCTCACCTCCTCCTGTACAATGACTGATAACACCTCTATATACAGTATTCACAATAGGTGGTGATGTCACAGCTCACCTCCTCCTGTACAATGACTGATAACACCTCTATATGCAGTAGATAACACAGGATCCAGTATTCACAATAGGTGGTGATGTCACAGCTCACCTTCTCCTGTACAATGGCTGATTACACCGCTATACAGTAGCATGCAAAAGTTTGGTAACCCTAGTAAATAAAAATGACGTCTTGTGAATAGTTAAGTTTAAGATGAAATCTGTAAAAGGTATGAAACTTAAAGATGACATTTCCTTTGTATTTTAGGCAAAAATAAAAAAAAAATGAAATGAAAAATTTAAAAAAAAAAACTAAAAAAAAAATAAAAAAAAATTGTCCGATGCAAAAGTTTGGGCTCCCGGCATGGTTAATACTTAGTAGCACCCCGTTTGGCAAGTGTCACATCTTGTAAATGCTCTTTTAATTCTTGTTTGATGGATTTTTATCCATTCTTCCTTGGAAAAAGTCTTCCAGTCCTTTGATATTCCTGGCTCGTCTTACAGTTCTGAGAGTTTCCTGGGTTGTCTTGCGTGTACTGCTCTTCCTTGGAGACGTCTTCCAGTTCTGTGAGATTCCTGGCTCATCTTGCATGCACTCCTCTTTTGAGGTCTAGCCACAGATTTTCAATTATGTTTAGATCAGGGGACTGTGAGGGTCATTGAAAACCTTAATCTTGTGCCTTTTGAAGTCCTCTATTGTGGGTTTTGATGTGTGTTTAGAGTGATTATCTATTTGTAGAAGCCATCCACATTTCTCCTAGTCAGCGGTTTTTTGTTTGTTTGTTTTTTTACAGATGGTGTTATGTTTGCATCAAGAATTCATTGAAAATTTTCATTGAATCCATTCTTTCATCCATCGGTGAAATGTTCCCCATGTGATTGGCTGCAACACAAGCGAAAGCATGATTGATACACCCCCATGCTTAATGGTTGGCGAGATGTTCTTATCCTGAAATTCTGTGCCCTTTTTCCTCCACACATACCTTTGATAATTGTGGCTAAAAGAGTTATATTTTAACTCGTTTCCAAAAATGCATTAGGCTTGTTTAGATGTTCTTTTGCAGACTTCTGATGCAGAATTTTATGGTGAGGACGCAGGAGAGGTTTTCTTCTGATGACTTTTTCATGAAGACCATATTTGTGCAGGTGTCTCTTAACAGTAGAACAATGTATCACAACTCCAGAGTCTGCTAAATCTTCCTTAAGGTCTTTTGCAGTCAGACAAGGGTTCTGATTTGCCTCTCTAGCAATCCACAGAAATTTTGTTTTTCTTCTAGACCTTATCTTGACCTCCACTGTTCCTGGTAACTGCCATTTCTTAATTACAATTCAAAGTGAAAAGAGGGCAACTTGAAAACACTTCGCCTTTTCCTGCTTTGTGGCCTCCACCACTTTCAGAGTGCTAGGCAGCTGCTTAGAGAAACCCATAGCTGCAGTTTTTGGCACAAGGTTAGAGGAGGCTGAGTTTTTATAAAGCTGTGAAATTTGCAACACCTGCCCTTTCCTAACGATGATAGTGAACAAGCCATAACCCTAACAGGATAATTAGGATCTGAAACCTTGGCCAAAGTTATCCGAGAACGCAAATCTCCAAGGGTGTCCAATCTTTTGCATTGACTCATTTTTCATTTTGTAAGTTTTACATTTTTTTAACCTAAAATACAAAAGGAAATGTATCATCTTTATCCCTTTTAGAGATCATTTCATCTTCAACTCGCTTAACTGCTCACAATAACTGTAATTTTGACCAGGGGTGCCCAAACCTTTACATTCCACTGTATGTATGCATGTATATAAATTGTATTATATCGTATGATCATGCAGAACTGGTAAAACAATACGACGATTACATGAAGGCACTGGTAGAGCATCATTAAAATATTATCACATGCAATATTACTCTTCGGAAGGAATTTGGGCGGCCCTTTAATAACAGGGTGGACACCGCACAATGCGGCTTTTCTGGTTTGTGCCTTGTCAGTACATTTCACATCGAATCATTAAAATGATTATTTCTTATGCTTATATAGCCCCATAATGTTCCGCAGCGCTTTACAGTAAGTAGGTAACATACCATCTCCTGTGGGGTCACCGCAGCATGGGGTTTCTGGTAGGAGTACGGCTCCTTGTACAGGGGAGACAAGACGTCCTCACTGGGGGTCTCTGGAATAAGTCCAAATCCAGTGTTTTCTATGTCATAAGTGTGTGACATGGTGGACGGGATTTGCAGACATAAGTTTTTCTTCCCTTTGGATCCCCGGATGCTGCCACCTCTATGAAGATCACTTGATCCATGTTGTCCACTGGGCCAGTTGGGATTTGCCAAGCACTTCAATGAAAGGGAAAAAAGTCAGTATATAGTGCCTATAAGCTTTATTAGTTTGTAAAATGGGAAAAGGGAGCCGGTGCTTTTAATCCATTTATTTTATTTTTTTTTTAAATTATTATGTATATACATTTTTATTATTGTTGTGCAGCAATCAGAGCCAGCTCTGGTCACTTCTGTTAGAAGTGCTGGCTGTATAATGAAGGGAGATAATTATTGCATGAGGACCAGATTCAGCTTGTGTATAAGGCTGTGTTTCCACGTTGCTTTTTACCTGCTTTTTTGCTGCTTTTTCAACTGCAGCGTTTAATGCCAAAATGGTTGTGTTCTGTTCTTCAAGCTTAGTCTATGGGAATTTGGGTTTCTAAACCCCACTATGCAGTTCAAAATGCTGCCTTTTTGACAATTGTTTTTGCCATTTGGGTTTTGCACTGCAAAGCTGAGTTTTTGCCTAAATTTCTGCCACAAAAAGGCTGCAGTTTGAAATGCATAGTGGGGTTTAGAAAACCCAAATTCCCACAGACTAAACTTGAAGAGCAGAACACATCCATTTTGGCATTAAACGCTGCAGTTGAAAAAGCAGCAAAAAAGCAAATAAAAAGCAAAGTGGACACATAGCCTTATATACACAAGCTGAATCTGGTCCTCATGCAATAGTTATCTCCCTTCATTATACAGCCAGCACTTCTAACAGAAGTGACCGGAGCTGGCTCTGATTGCTGCACAACAATAATAAAAATTTATATATATAATAATTTAAAAAAAAATATAAAATAAATGGATTAAAGCACCTGCTCCCTTTTCCCATTTTACAAACGAATAAAAATATTTGGTATTACCACATATGTACAAGTCTGACCTATCAAGTTATAAAACTAACCCATATGGTAAACCGCGTAAAAGGAAAAAATATATATATAAAAAAAAACATAAAATTAAAATATAAAAAAAAAAATTATCAAAATGCTCAATTGATATTGTACTGTCATCTTGCATCCCCCAAAAAACAGGATAAAAAGCGATCAAGATATCAAAAAGCACCTAACATGGTATCAATGAAAACTAGCACATACCATGCAATAAACAAGCCCCTACACAGCTCCATCAATGAGAAATTATAAAAAGTTATAAAAAGAGAGCAACAGAGAAATTTTTTATTATTATATATATACATATATATAATATGTATGTATGTATGTATGTATGTATGTATGTATGTATGTATGTATGTATGTATGTATGTATGTATATATGTATATATAATACATACATACACACACACACACACACACACATATATATACATATACATATATATACATTATATATATATATATATGTATATATATATATATACATACATACATACATACATACATACATACATACATACATACATACATACATACATACATACATACATACATACATACATACATACATACATACATACATACATACATACACCTATCCATTCAAGTTTGGGATGGTTGTCATCGCACTGACCTGGAGGTCTATACGGGCCATTTTTATAGCAAAGATGCATGAGAGCATAAAGGCAGCAGATAAATTTAGAGCGTAGTGCTAATCTTTAACTTGTAGGAGGCATTTATGCATTTGAGCCCTTCTAGCTAGATAGTAATATTTTAAGGGAACTTGTCTCCATGATTTTGCTCCTCCATCTGAGAGCATCATGACGTTAGGGAAGAGACCCCCCCCACCCCGATTCCAGTGATGTGTCACTTACTGGGCTGCTTGGTGCAGTTTTGATAAAATCCCTGTTTTATCTGCTGAAGATCTAGTAGTTCTGACTGCTGAGCTGTGTATAGCCCTGCCCATACCACTGATTGGCCACTTTGTGTACAGGCAGAAAACTGGAAATTTGATTGGACTACAGAGCAGCAGGTTTACTAATCTTCTAGTGATAAAACACGGATTTTATTTAAATTACAGCAAACCGCACAGTAAGTGACACACTGATGGAATTAAGAGTCTCTGGCAGAAGGTTTTTATAAACCAATCTGAGAGCAGCATAATATAGAGACAAAAACCCTTTAAAGGGGCAGAACAGTTACAAATGTACCCCAACCCCACCGTAACACCCCAGAGACCTATCCTATGTGTATCTACCCAGCGGACATTATAAGTGACCACCTGCAGCTCACCTGATGAGATGTACATGAGATTACTCATGAATATAAACCCTTCCAGACGTAATAACCATTACAGGGAGCGTGTCACCATTAATGCTGCAGTAATTAAAGCTAATAATACTTTCTAGGGCACTCACATGCACGGGCTGTGAATATCCAGGTGACAGCGGATCCTCCGGCAGGTTCTGCTCGCCCAGTATGGTGTAGGACTGGCGATCGGACCCCTGAGTATTGCTGCCGGAGTGTGGATTCGGCAGCTTGCCCCCCGACGCCCAAGATTTAGTTCGCCCGTCTGATGTGAAGGAGCTCCGGCAGCTCGCCGTCACCTGGAGGAGGGAAGAGAATAAATCATTTCCAAAGAAAAAAAACGGCAATCGATGGAACCACCACAAAAATGGCGGAAGAAAATGGCCAATAGAACACATGGTGGAACACAAAACCAGTCCGCGGAGTGTTTATGTATTTATACCAAGTATCCGCCATATGTGACTGGAGATCATATAGGCCTGCGTTCTATTTTTTGTGCCCCATGACTTCAAGAAAATGGATCCAATGAAGCCTGGATAATACCTGGCAGAGGATAATACCTGCTCATGGTGTGTGGAGTGTGATCCACAGAAGCTACTGGATCCCGACAGGGAGGAATCTCTGTTCTGCAGCTGAGCGATCTTCAGGTGATCGATCCACTCTTCATAGTCCTGCTGACTGGGGCAGATCACCCGGATCGTGTTGATGTATCTTCCTAATATTACATAGAAGAGATGAACAGAAACTTATCAGTTATCTCCGATCTTCCAGAAATACTAAATTATATACAAAAAAAAAAAAAAAGTAACACCGTACAGCAGAACATAGGCATCCTAAAGGCTTGTTCACATGCTGCGTTTTATCCCCACACATTGCATTAAAAAAAAAAAAACACGGCTTTTTCCAGTACCCGCAAAAGTGAATAAGATTTCGGAAATCTCATGTGGATTTTTTAAAGGGAACCAATCACCAGAATTTTCCTATATAACCTAAAGCCAGTGCTATGCTGGCACTATCAGGCTGATTCTATACATACCTGTAGGGCTGCTTCTCACTTGCAAGTTTCTCTCAGTAGAGCAATGCGAGAAAAACTCGCATTGGAATCGGACACCTGTTAGTCAATGATTCAGCTCGCATTTGCGATTTTTTTCTCAGTCCAAATCAGACTGAGAAAAAAAAAATCGCAGCATGCTGCTTTTTTGCGAGTTTCTCCAATGCAAGTCTATGGGAGCGTGTAAATAATTGGATGTCACGGGACGGCACTCACACCATCTTAGTGACATCCGATTTTCTAAATACATTTCTCGCACGTTTCCTAAAACACTGGAAACTAGCGATGTCTCACAATGTCTGTCAATCACTATTCTCTGTCAGTCTCCCTCTCGGTATCTATTCACCTCAGTGGCAGCACAGCTGATCACGCTACTCACCTCAGTTGCTGCGTGGAGGTGACAGGAGCGGCGGTGTCTTCTGCAGCTCCTGTCACCTTCATGCTGGAAGAGACGCTGGAGGTCCTTGGATTACGCCGGACATGGACGGCTTTTTGGGGCTTATTAAATTGGTAATGACGGAATTTGTTTGTGTTTTTTATTTGTAATAAATGATTTTTTCATGTGTGTGTGTGTTTATTTACTGTAACTTACAGATTAATCATGGAAGGTATCTCGGGGAGACGCCTGACATGATTAATCTAGGACTTATTGGCAGCTATGGGCTGCCATTAACTCCTTATTACCCCGATTTGCCAACGCACTAGGGTAAATCGGGAAGAGCCGGATACAGTCCCAGAACTGTCGCATCTAATGTATGCGGCAATTCTGGGCGGCTGCTGACTGATATTGTTAGGCTGGGGGGCTCCCCATAACGTGGCGCTCCCCATCCTGAGAATACCAGCCTTCAGCCGTATGGCTTTATCTGGCTGGTATTAAAATTGGGGGAAGCGCACGCCATTTTTTTTATTTATTTATTTCACTGCACAGTATAGACCCGCCCACCGGCTGCTGTGATTGGTTGCAGTGAGACACCTGTCACTCAGCGTGGAGGCGTGTCTCACTGCAACCAATCATAGGAGCCTGTGGGCGGGGAAAGTAGGGAATACGAGATTTTTGAAAAAGCCGGCCGCTCATTAAACATAGTAAAAGCCGCCGCAGCAGTGTGAATGCCGTGCAGCGCCACGCCGGGGATCGGTGAGTATGAGAGAGGGCTGATCACTTCAGTCACTCAGGAGATTAGTGGTCACCGGTGAATCCTTCACGGGTGACCGCTAATCAGGACGCGACACAGACAGAGCCGCAGCATGACAATGAAGTCGGGTGAAGTTCACCAGAGTTCATTCTGACAGTGCGGCTCTGTCTGTGTCTGCTGTCATCTGCCATTCAGCTCTGCTACATGGCTGTCTGTGGCTGCTGTCAGCGGCCATGTAGCAGCGCTGAATGGCAGATGACATAGTAAAAAATACGCATTACACACGCATTACACAAGCATTACACACGCATTACACAAGCATTACACACGCATTACACACGCTAGTAAAATCATTAATTTATTCAGAAAAAGCATCGCACTTGCGTTGCACTCGGACCTAACGTGAACTAAAATCAGCTGAGTTTTTTTCAGCCCAGTCGGACCGATTTTACTCGCATAGATGTGTTTCCACCCTTAGTTGTCAGCTAGGATGTATAGGTTTTGAAACATAAGCCAGTAAAGTATGACAGCACCAGTATAGCACTGGCTTTAGGTTATATAGGGAAATCCGGGTGACTGGTGCACTTTAATTTTCCTTATAGCTTTGAACTATCAAGGAATATTTAAATTATTTTTTAAATTCTGCAGCACGTCAATTCTTTTAGCGTTTCATCAAGAGCAGACGCAAAAAAAAAAAATTTAAAGCAGCGATTTTTCTGCAACAAAAACTAAATGTATGCACATAGCCCGAGGATGCGGCTAGACCAATGTCGTGCACAGACTACAGCATGGTGATACCTCATCGTAGCACTACAGAGGTGAATGGGGTAACTAGTGATGAGCGGGCACTCCCATGCTCGGGTGCTCTGTACTCGTAACTAGTGATGAGCGGGCACTACCATGCTCGGGTGCTCGGTACTCGTAACTAGTGATGAGCGGGCACTACCATGCTCTTGTGCTCAGTACTCGTAACTAGTGATAAGCGGGCACTACCATGCTCAGGTGCTCTGTACTCGTAACTAGTGATGAGTGGGCACTACCATGCTCAGGTGCTCTGTACTCGTAACTAGTGATGAGCGAGCACTACCATGCTCAGGTGCTCTGTACTCGTAACTAGTGATGAGTGGGCACTACCATGCTCAGGTGCTCTGTACTCGTAACTAGTGATGAGCGAGCACTACCATGCTCAGGTGCTCAGTACTCGTAACTAGTGATGAGCGGGCACTACCATGCTCAGGTGCTCTGTACTCGTAACTAGTGATAAGCGGGCACTACCATGCTCAGGTGCTCTGTACTCGTAACTAGTGATGAGCGGGCACTACCATGCTCGGGTGCTCTGTACTCGTAACTAGTGATGAGCGAGCACTACCATGCTCAGGTGCTCTGTACTCGTAACTAGTGATGAGCGGGCACTACCATGCTCAGGTGCTCTGTACTCGTAACTAGTGATGAGCGGGCACTACCATGCTCGGGTGCTCTGTACTCGTAACTAGTGATGAGCGAGCACTACCATGCTCAGGTGCTCAGTACTCGTAACTAGTAATGAGCGGGCACTACCATGCTCAGGTGCTCTGTACTCGTAACTAGTGATAAGCGGGCACTACCATGCTCGGGTGCTCAGTACTCGTAACTAGTGATGAGCGGGCACTACCATGCTCAGGTGCTCAGTACTGGAAATGAGCAGTCAGATGCTTGAACGTGAGCACTTTTCCGGGAAACATCCCAGAAAAATGCTCACATTCCCCATTGACGGCCATTATACTTTGTACATGAGTTGAGCCCGTCCAAGAGTCCGACTGTTTGTTTTGAGTACCCGAACACTTGGCATATGAGAAAAACAGATGGTACACTGAAGGCAAAAAAAGATCAGAAATGGATAAAAATTCTAGTACAGAAAAAAAATAAATAAAAAAGGAGCGGACATCTGAATTAGGCAAACATTCAAGATGCAATGCCACCATTCACTTTTAGGAAGGTCCCACCACTCAACATGCTCTGTGGCCAAAAACTACTGTGTTAAAAAAGCGCTGTCCAGGGCTTCCAACCGGCTTACATATAGGCTAAACTGCAGACCCAGGAGAGCGGTGGCAGCCATCAACAGTCCAGATTGTAACCAGAAGCAAAAAGGAAAACCACAAGGTAGGAGATTTTACCTTCTAACAAGAATGCGGTCTTCAGTTTTTCGTTGTCCTCAGTAATCACCCGTATGGCTTTAAGTGGCAGTTCACCCTGTATTTGTAAAAGAGGGACCATATACAGTAGTAAGGACATTGTGCATATCACATACCGGATGGCGGAGGGTTAATCGCTCGCATCACTTATAATCTGGGTGTCATCTCTACCTGGTCCGGGTAATTTTGTAATTTTCCCTCGGCTTCCTGTTCCCACACACACCTCTCCCGATAGTGACTCCGCATCTCACCCACATTGACTCACAGCCAGCTCGTCTGGGTACAGACATGTACACGCAGCTCCCATCTGCCCCGCTGACGTACGTCACGGGCGTGCAAAAACAATACGCGGCAGCCATGACCAGGAATGTATCACCAGTGCGTGCAGGGCCAAGTTTATAAACGCTGATGTGGACTTTAATATATTGTCCCACATGTGCCGGAAAAGTAGATGTCATTTTAACCGCAGCTTTCACCCTTTGCATTTGCAAAATCGGTGTCGGACTTGGTCGCAGTCCATATTGCATCAGCCCTGTGAGGTCGGACCTTTAAAAGATTTTCCAAGATCCTAAGTATCTTCTCCAGGACGTTGTAAACCTAAAATAACCCTAAAACGGCACTCAGTTGGTTCCTGTTGGCTGCAGTAATTACTTTATCTATGTGACCACTGCAGCCAATTACTAGCCTCAGTGACGTTCAGCACATGACCCTTGAGTCTAGCGATTGGCTGCAGTGGTCATGCGAAAAAAAATAGGGTATTACAGCTGCAGAAAAGCAAATTAAGACAGTCGGGGGCCAACGGAAAACCGTTACTTTTTCACTCTAAGGGGTACTTTGCACGTTGCGACATCGCTAGCCGATGCTAGCGATGCCAAGCGCGATTGTACCCGCCCCCGTCGCACATGCGATATCTTGTGATAGCTGCTGTAGCGAACATTATCGCTACGTCAGCTTCACACGCACTTTCCTGCTCTGCGACGTCGCTCTGGCCGGCGACCCGCCTCCTTCCTAAGGGGGCGGGTCATGTGGCATCACAGCGACGTCACACGGCAGGCGGCCAATAGAAGCGGAGGGGCGGAGATGAGTGGCACGTAAACATCCCGCTCACCTCCTTCCTTCCGCATAGCCGGTGGAGGCAGGTAAGGAGATGTTCCTCGCTCCTGCGGCTTCATACACAGCGATGTGTGCTGCCGCAGGAACGAGGAACAACATTGTACCGACATTATGGAAATGACCGACACTGCACAGATCGCCGATTTACGACGCTTTTGCGATCGTTTATCGGCGCATCTAGGCTTTACACGTTGCAACATCGTTACTGGCGCCGGATGTGCGTCACTTTCGATTTGACCCCGACGATATCGCAGTAGCGATGTTGCAGCGTGCAAAGTACCCCTAAGGCTATGTTCACATTTCCGTTTTGCTTCCGTTAGGTCCATCGTTTTTGAGATGTCAACTGACGCAATGGATGTGATATTTCACAGGATTCCATTCACAGGAATCCTGTGAAAAAAAAAACGTATCAGTTGCGTCAGTTACACCCATTGTGCGTCCGTTTTTTTGACGGATCCGTTGTGATCCATTTGTGCTTGGGACAGCCCAATGGGTGTGCCAGACATGCTGGGCATGCTCAGTAGAACATGATGGAATCCAGCACTGGATTCCATTGTGTGACGGATTACAACGGAATCCAGCATACATTATAGCTTGGCTTATAGCTTGGATGGCGACGGAATCCCATGGAGTCCGTTTTTTTGCCGCTCTAAAAAACGTTACGTTACATTTTGCGTTGCTCCCGCCTGACGGTCAGTCACTAAACGACTCATCTGTCACACGGTGGATGCAACGCAGGACCATCCGTCACTAATAGAAGCCTATGGGGAAGAAACGGGAGTGCTGCAAAATATTTTGCAGGATACCGCAATTTCTCAAGGCGATGGATTGCGACAGAAGCAAATCAACGGAAGTGTGAACATAACCTAAGAAGTGCACAATTTATAGGATTAGTTATTAGTTAACAAAATACAATTTATACCTTAAAACTGAGGTTTTTTCCTTCTTCAGAAAGAATCACAAGCGTGGACGGGTACAGGACCAATACTCTGTCATTCAGCTCCTGTAACGAAGAATAGCCATTAAGCGGAGATATAGTACGGGTTAGCAATCAGCCCTAGGAGAAAAATATGGCCGGGGGGGGGGGGGGGGGGGGCATCAGGTTTTTATTATTTCTCCCTGTCCTGTGTATAATGTGTCAGTCAGCAGGATATTTGCCTCCTAGACATATTGCGTGAACATCTGACTCAGCTCATTTAACCGTAGTCAACACAAATCAGAAAATAATGGAAAATGATTAGTGACGCGGTGTTGTGACAAGTGATAGACATATCTGTATCATCTCATCCAAACACAGGACGATTGCGCACACACGCGGACGGACGGACTTCCTGTTCTGCCTCTGGAAGGCTCATTCAAAGATCGTGTAGAAGTAAGGTAAAAGCTTAGCCACTTCATAAATGGACACAGTGCGTCAGTAGAGTCACAAATCCAGCACGACTGGCTGTAAATGTGTTGTATGTTCATAATGGAAGGCATAAAAATTCAGGAGGTTGCCCAGAGTTCGGAAAATATGGGATTTATTCCAAAAACACCACCACACCCGTCACAGGTTGTGTGTGGTTTTACAGCTATATATTGTTTTTCTTGAGAAGAAAACAGCCATGTTTTTTCTAATCTTGGACAACCCCTATAACTCGAAAGCCGGGAGGGCAACCAGCTCTAAAAGCCGCGAGGGCAACCAGCTCTAAAAGCCGCGAGGGCAACCAGCTCTAAAAGCCGCGAGGGCAACCAGCTCTAAAAGCCGCGAGGGCAACCAGCTCTAAAAGCCGCGAGGGCAACCAGCTCTAAAAGCCGCGAGGGCAACCAGCTCTAAAAGCCGCGAGGGCAACCAGCTCTAAAAGCCGCGAGGGCAACCAGCTCTAAAAGCCGCGAGGGCAACCAGCTCTAAAAGCCGCGAGGGCAACCAGCTCTAAAAGCCGCGAGGGCAACCAGCTCTAAAAGCCGGGAGGGCAACCAGCTCTAAAAGCCGGGAGGGCAACCAGCTCTAAAAGCCGGGAGGGCAACCAGCTCTAAAAGCCGGGAGGGCAACCAGCTCTAAAAGCCGGGAGGGCAACCAGCTCTAAAAGCCGGGAGGGCAACCAGCTCTAAAAGCCGGGAGGGCAACCAGCTCTAAAAGCCGGGAGGGCAACCAGCTCTAAAAGCCGGGAGGGCAACCAGCTCTAAAAGCCGGGAGGGCAACCAGCTCTAAAAGCCGGGAGGGCAACCAGCTCTAAAAGCCGGGAGGGCAACCAGCTCTAAAAGCCGGGAGGGCAACCAGCTCAAAAGCCGGGAGGGCAACCAGCTCTAAAAGCCGGGAGGGCAACCAGCTCTAAAAGCCGGGAGGGCAACCAGCTCTAAAAGCCGGGAGGGCAACCAGCTCTAAAAACCGGGAGGGCAACCAGCTCAAAAGCTGGGAGGGCAACCAGCTCAAAAGCCGGGAGGGCAACCAGCTCTAAAAGCCGGGAGGGCAACCAGCTCAAAAGCAGTTGTCTACAGAATGCTGAATACTAACCTGGAACGGTAGGGTTTGGAGCTTCACTTTGGAGATGCAGGCGATGGCACCAAGAGATTCCCTCTGTGTCCCCTCCCAATCCTGGACTGGTTGGCTTTGAACAGATTTCCGCAGTTCAGACTTGTCCCAAATATTTAAATTTTTCACCTAAACGGAAGAAAAAGTGAAGATCATCATGATGAAGCACAGATCTAAAAAGAGGAATAGTTAAGGCCATCACCAAAGAAGACGTCGCCAAAACTGGCCATAAATACGTAATACAATCCTTATGGCAGCGAGATATCATCTTGCCCTTGGACCAGTGTTGTATTCTTGGCACCTTTCTTGCATCATACGAAAAAAATTACAATGATGTGGAACCAAATCCATGTTTGATATTAGTAAAGGGTGCCAATGTTCCCGGGTCTTTTACACCAATGTGATGGCAAATCTGGGTCTTACTGAATGTTACTACTTACTAAATTCTGTAAAGAAAGACAAAGCTGAAAACAAAACAAGTTACTACAAGAAGCAGCTCCCGGCCTAGTAAGATGTTGGCACCGCAGATAAATCAGGTGATCGAAACTCATGTATCTAAAAAAAAATTGTTGGGCAGTGACCTCCTTATACTACACCACAGCACAGTGTGAGTTATATAAATGCCATACTGAAAGTCTGTGCTACAATTTACCCAAATCGGTGCAGACACAGGCACATTATGTCAGACGTACGTGCAAACATTTGCAATAAATATAGAGCAGACCAGACTGGTCATACAGGAACCTCTCCAGATGATGTAAGACATTTGTGGGAGACCACATCATAGATACCACCCCAATTATACAAACTCCTACAAAAACCACCATATCCTATAATCTGGAAACCAGGTAGAATAACTACGGGTGGAAATTCCCATGTCGGTAAATCCTATAGGGCCTGCTGTGGGCTTTGTGGTGGAAAGGGGCCATTCTGTTTTCTTGGATCCATGCCGGCTTTCAGCTTGTTATGCACAGGACTCCTCACCCAAAAAAAACTACAAAGATATCCGACATAGGAAAGGAGAAACCGGCCAGGATGGAGAGCAACAAAAACTGGGACTTTGACTTCTACACCACCAAGGTCCGGAGATGAGCACCAGTATTAGTAAGAGGTCCCACCGAGATTTTACCATGGCTTCGCCTCCACTTTACGTACATGCCAAATTACAAACTATACAGTTTATGACTCAATTACTATAAATTTGTCATTAGAAAAACGTTAATTTCTTCGGTCTATACCAACAATTACGGCGATTGGTGAATTACAACTTCATGTTGTGGTCTGAATTGAGGTCTGATCATCCCAGCTGAAAGCTTTGTAGATCCTAGAAAGGAACCATTGGAATTTGCCTCAAAGTAAAGCGTGGATTCACTAGAGTCCAAATTCTTGGCGATTTGCTTCACAATGTCACCAGGAAGTAATTTCTTCTGGATTCTAGAGGTCTTCACCGGTCCAGCCACGCAGACTTGCTTCGGTCTGTAATGGCCCTGCGACATCGATATTTTGGGGCTTGATCAGTGTTGGAGACGCTGACAAATCCATCTGCAGAAGATGCAGTGAAGACTGGAGCGAAAGGGAATCAGATCGGGGCTTCGCTGATGAACCAGTGAGGGGAGGTACATAATGGTGTTTTGGGGTTTTATGTTCTGGCATCTGTAGAGACTGAGCATAATCGTGCACATCAAATTATTTGGACTTGAATCAAATTTGCTGGCCAAATTCAAGCAAATCTGCTTACGTGGAATAATGGCAGATTCGCTCAGCCTTGCTACATACCTACGGAGTACCCCTAGTATGAAAGGGTCTTCTGCAAGAATTGGATGAAAGTTTGGAAGTTCTGATATTGAATGCATGTCATATTAGGATCGGCAAAAACTCCCTGACGACATTACATCTAGGACAGGGATAGACTCAAATACACAGACAGCCAAAGTAAAAAACTGTGACAAAGGGTTGAGACATACTAGTTGTGGACCCCAACACGGCCCTCCACACAGAACAGGCCCCACCCGGACCCCTACACGGAACAACGGGTCCCACCCGGCCTTCCATACGGAACAGGCCCCACAAACCCCTCCCATACAGAATAACGGGCCCCACACACCCCTCCATGCAGAATAACGGGCCCCACACACCCCTCCATGCAGAATAACGGGCCCCACACACCCCTCCATGCAGAATAACGGGCCCCACACACCCCTCCATGCAGAATAACGGGCCCCACACACCCCTCCATGCAGAATAACGGGCCCCACACACCCCTCCATACAGAATAACGGGCCCCACACACCCCTCCATACAGAATAACGGGCCCCACACACCCCTCCATACAGAATAACGGGCCCCACACACCCCTCCATACAGAATAACGGGCCCCACACACCCCTCCATACAGAATAAGGATTGCCTGTCCTCGTGGGCCAAATAAAGTCAGTCTGCGGGCCAGAATTTGACATATGTGATCAAGGAGATAACTAGTCATCAACCCAAATGAAAAGCGCAGCTCCAAAGCATGTAATTACAGAAATGAGATTGTCCCATCTGTATAGGGCTGGGTGTGATGACCCTGGCTGAGGCCGCAGCCCCGGGTGTGTGACCCTCTCCGCCTGCAGCTGTGGGTATTCCCTTGGCGAGCAGGCCGGGCCTGTCCACCCTCACAGCTGTTGCTGCTGTTCATGGCTGTCTGTTCCCATAGCAGCTAATTCTAGAGTTTCAGGAGACACAGGTGCAAATGAAGAAAAAAAAAAAAGCAGGCAAGGTGAAAGAGGGCGAAATATCTGAGCCTAATTTCGGGGCTTCCAAGATTAGCAAAATGGGTTCAGGCTTTAAAAAGAGCTGGTGTGACATTACAATTCCTGTCCATCAAGTCATTCTCGGGACGGGCAGATCTGAGGAGCAGATAAACGGGTTGTAACAACCACAGATTATTCTAACAATTGCAGATAATTACATATCAGACAAGAGCGAGCCGGAGGATTTGTGTTTGATCACCTAGCAATACCCAAAAACACATGAATATAGTCGATCAGATGTAAGATGAGGACTCGTAACAATGACCTACGTGACACTCGTTATCTCCCTCAGTTCTCCTCAGGTCTCTCCTTTTCGGTTTATTGTTAAGGGGACCGGTCACCGCTGCCTTTAAGGCTTACGTGTCCAATATAAAGAACAACCATCAATGTTGACTTTGGAAACCACCTCACACTAGTTATTTGTCTCATGGGTGAGGCCTCTTTTCCACCATCTTCTCATTGAGGGTCACCAAGAACGGAACATCGCCGATAACCTCGAAGCAGAAAATCTCCCACACATTTCCATATACAAATATGATTTAATAAGTGTAGAAGTCATCCCACTGAGGCCGTGAATTGGTGAAAGTCAGATACCAGGCTGATATTATAGGGCTCCTGTGTGGGGTGACAGCTGGAGCTATGTATGACCCCACTGTCCTGACCACAGCTGCACAGGCAAAGCCAACAGCTGTCCAAGTCCATAAAATATGTGTTGGATGCAAAATAGCTTCTTGTCTCATGCAAGTCTGTATATCGGCCTGTAACGAGTCTACGGGAAGAACCAACAAGAGAACGAGGAGAACAAGAGACGCTGGTGAATTCATCCTATGGAGTGCATGGTAGAAAAATTCAACAGGTAATGTGAACCCAGCTACCCATAGCCATTAGATGTTCTTTGGTTAGATTCCACCATTAGCATCTACAGGGCTCTTAAAGTCATGGAAAGAGAAGTCTTATGCACCAGTCATGAGAAATCCTGTGCATAAAAATATGCAAATAAGGTAGGAAGTGCAATGGGGGTGTGACAATTCACCAAAACTGCTGCTTCTAACTGCATTGACACACCCAAATTGAGCTTCCAGTCAATTTGCACATAGCTTCTAGCCTTAATTTCTCATTACTAGCACATCGACAAAAAAAACCAAAACGTATAAATTATATAAGATAACCAGCGCCTATACAGTTATAACTCAAACATGCCGACCAGTTCCCTTCAAGACCAGTTTACACAAAACAAAAGCTAACTATCATTGCCCAACGTAATCATTGCAAAGTATCAATTGTATAATTATGTGGATATTACTCTGAGGCATTGTCCGGTGACCATGATAATATCTGAGGGTGCCTTACCCCCTATGGTATATTAATATCCTCGGCAGGTCTAAAACTGGCAATACACATTGGGTTTTGGAAGGACCAGCCTACAAGCAAGATGTGTGGAGTTATCTCTAGGCTCTAGTGATGAGCGAGCACTACCATGCTCAGTACTGGTAACTAGTGATGAGCGGGCACTACCATGCTCGGGTGCTCAGTACTGGCAACTAGTTATGAGCGGGCACTACCATGCTCGGGTGCTCAGTACTGGTAACTAGTGATGAGCGGGCACTACCATGCTCGGGTGCTCAGTACTGGTAACTAGTGATGAGCGGGCACTACCATGCTCGGGTGCTCAGTACTGTGATGAGCGGGCACTACCATGCTTGGGTGCTCAGTACTGGCAACTAGTGATGAGCGGGCACTACCATGCTCGGGTGCTCAGTACTCGTAACTAGTGATGAGTGGGCACTACCATGCTCGGGTGCTCAGTACTCGTAACTAGTGATGAGCGGGCACTACCATGCTCGGGTGCTCAGTACTCGTAACTAGTGATGAGCGGGCACTACCATGCTCGGGTGCTTAGTACTCGTAACTAGTGATGAGCGGGCACTACCATGCTCGGGTGCTCAGTACTCGTAACTAGTGATGATCGGGCACTGCCATGCTCGGGTGCTCAGTACTCGTAACTAGTGATGATCGGGCACTACCATGCTCAGGTGCTCAGTACTCGTAACTAGTGATGAGCAAGCACTACCATGCTCAGGTGCTCAGTACTCGTAACTAGTGATGAGCGGGCACTACCATGCTCAGGTGCTCGGTACTCGTAATTAATGATGAGCGGGCACTACCATGCTCGGGTGCTCAGTCCTCATAACTAGTGATGAGTACTGAGCACCCGAGCATGGTAGTGCTCGCTCATCACTAGTTACCAGTACAGAGCACCTGAGCATGGTAGTGCTCATCACTACTAGACTCTCCTCCATCCATACATGTTGGGGAAAGAAAAAGAAAAAAAAAAAAGATTGGGCAGTTAAATTTCAACATGCCTGATCCTTTTGTTCTCATAGGAGATAAGGTGGCAGCTTAGGCGACTGAATTCGCTTCTCTCGTCATTGAGCAGTTGTGAACACTTAGCTGGAAGAAATGTATAGGGGGGATTGGAAGGAATAACTGAGGCCAAAAAGGAGTATTCAGTTTTTATATATAAACAGTCCTCAGTGCCACAGGGGGCAATTTAAAGCACCGGTTAACAGTAGTTGCCGCCCCCGCTCCCCTCGCCCCATCACCGATATCTCTCACAAATCTTACCTCTGTCATGGGCAAGGATTCCAAACTCCCACCATTAAGTTGGATCTGTTTCTCCAAGTGGTAAAGCCATTTCTGCAACTCTTGCACGGTAGGACAATAAACAATTAAAGGATTGAGTAGGGGACCTGAATGTGAAAGGAGAAAAATAAAATTTAGCCAAAAAAAAAAAAAAAAAACACAACCAACTCACCCCAAAACCTGAAGAACATTTGATTGTCAAGAGTGGAGAATGAGGTAGAAAGCCATAGGTGGTCCTGCATGTTAAACCTCTGACCAGGCGTAATTGGATGCAAGTGGTTTTAGGCCTCTTACACTTATTGGATTTCTACAAATAACTATGGAAAGATTTTTAATTTCCTTTTACCTGTAATTCGGAAAGCGTGCTCTTCCTCTGGTTTAGGTGGAACCTTGGAACGTTCCAGCTTGTAAACACTCAGCTCCTTCAATGGCACCAATCCCTAGAGTGAGCAGATATATTAAGAAGCATAAAACGTAGAACAAAATACAAACAAAGATAATAAATGAGAATGAACGATAGAAAATGAAGGTGCCCATGAAAGAGGGGCCGGGGGGTAGGGAGGGGGGGGGGGTCACAGATATAAGCAGAGCACCGATAAATAAAAAGGAAACAACTAATAGAACGTAGAGTTTGGGGTACTTCTCACATAGGGAGATCGCTGTTGAGTTACAGGTTTTGTGACGTACCAGTGACCGCATTAGCGATCTCACGGTGTGTGACACTGAGCAGCGATCTGGCCCCTGCTGTGAAATCGCTGATCGTTACACACTGCTCTGGTTTATTTTTTGCTCGTTGCTCTTCCGCTATGAAGCGCACACCAGCGTGTTTGACATCGGGTGACCAACGATCTGAATGTGCAGGGAGCTGGCTTCTGACAGCTGCGGACGCTGGTAACCAAGGTACACATCGGGTAACTAAGAGAAGCGCTTTGCTTGGTTACCGGATATTTACCTTGGTTACTAGCGTACGCCGCTCTTAGGCTGCCAGTGCTGGCTCCCTGCACACGTAGCCAGAGTACACATCGGGTAACTAAGCGAAGTGCTTTGCATAGTAACCCAATGTGTACCCTGGCTACGAGTGCAGGGAGCCAGCGCTAAGCGGTGTGCGCTGGTAACCAGGGTAAATATCGGGTAACCAAGCAAAGCATTTTGCTTAGTCACCCGATATTTACCTTGGTTACCAAGCGCAGCATCGTTTCCACGAGTCGCTTCTGGCTTGTCACTGGTGAGATCTGCCTGATTGACAGCTCACCAGCGACCATGTAGCGACGCACCAGCGATCCTGACCAGGTCATATCGTGGTCGGAATCACTGGTACGTCGTTTAGTGAGATGGCACCCTAAAGGTGGCTTTACACACTGCAACATCGCAAACTACATCGCTGTAACGTCACCGGTTTTGTGACGTAATAGCGACCTCCCCTGCGACATTGCAGTGTGTGAAACACATCAGCGACCTGGCCCCTGCTGTGAAGTTGCTGATCGCTACAAATCGTTCAGGACCATTCTTTGGTCCTTTATTTCCCGCTGTGCAGCATGATCGCTAGAAAGTTTCAGTGTGTAAAGGGGACTTTACAGCGACTTTGTTAGCGACTTCCCTTTCAAAAAACTGCTTTACAACGTCCCCAGTGACTAGCTAGGTCGTTCTGCAGGTCCGGATCGCTGTTGCGTCGTTGGCCAGGTCTGCCTGTTTGACAGCTCACCAGAGACTCACCAGAGACTTTGTAGCGATCCCGGCCAGGTTGGGATCGCTGGTGGGATCGCTGAAAGTCTCAGTGTGTAAAGGGGCCTCAAGGGTACCTTCACACTTTAGCGATGCAGCAGCGATCCGACCAGCGATCTGACCTGGTCAGGATCGCTGCTGCATCGCTACATGGTCGCTGGTGAGCTGTCAAACAGGCAGATCTCACCAGCGACCAGTGACCAGCCCCCAGCCAGCAGCGATGTGCAAGCGACGCTGCGCTTGCACGGAGCCGGCGTCTGGAAGCTGCGGACACTGGTAACTAAGGTAAATATCGGGTATGGTTACCCGATGTTTACCTTAGTTACCAGCTCACACCGCTTAAACTTAGCGTGTGCAGGGAGCAGGAGCCGGCACTGGCAGCGTGAGAGCTGCGGAGGCTGGTAACGAAGGTAAATATCGGGTAACCACCTTGGTTACCCGATGTTTACCTTGGTTACAGCTTACCGCAGGCTGTCAGACGCCGGCTCCTGCTCCCTGCACATTCAGGATTGTTGCTCTCTCGCTGTCACACACAGCGATGTGTGCTTATCAGCGGGAGAGCAACAATAAAAAAAACCAGCACTGTGTGTTACGAGCAGCGATCTCACAGCAGGGGCCAGATCGCTGCTCAGTGTCACACACAGCGAGATCGCTAATGAGGTCACAAAAAACGTGACTCAGCAGCGATCTCAGTAGCGATCTCTATGTGTGTGAAGTACCCCTAAGAGTAGAGGAAGCAAAGACATAGTCAGCCTATAGTAAACAATTAAAAAGCCAAAGAAAAATGCAACGACACACACAAAACAAGCCGTAATCAGACTCCACAAACAACGAGGTCAAAAGAAACAAATACTCTGAAACCTCTAGAAAGGAGCTGCAATTTCTCATGACCCAGATAAAAGATGGATATGAGTGTTGTGCAAACAGGTGTGATGGATGTGACCCTGAGGGGTGGAAGGTCAAGAGAGATTTGAACAAGGTCTGTCTGGAAATAAAGAAAGTCACGGGCTCTCCCATGTTGACCAATTCCCCGCCACAAGATAACTCCAGAATGGGGGAGATAAACCTAAAGTACCTACTTGATAGGTCAACCCAGTGGGACCTCGAGACTGGAAGTACAGCTGGGACTGGAACAATTCTAAGTAGCAGTCACTGATATCCTAAAAAATAAAATTAAAAATTAGAAAAATAAAGTTCTGTATCAACTTTAAGGTCTTATAAACCATTGCCCTGGATCGTGACCGCTATAAAGAGCTTATTGTGACCAGCGATAAGTGATTAAGGTGGCTAGTTCACCAACTCACTATCATAGCTAGGCCAGGAACAATGTATTGATAGAGAAGGGGGTACGTTTAGTTATTGGATTGAGTTAGCCTATCCCCTTTACCGGTAATGTGCCGATACCGACATTGGGACATCGGTGGAGCTTTGATATAACAATCTGCATTCATTTAAGATTTAAACACATCCAAAAGTGTTTTTTTCTAACTCGACACCCTCTTTAAAATGAAGTTATTTACCAGGTGCCAAAAAGGGTTAAAACTCAACCTATTTAACAAGAGTTCAAGGTCCGAGATAAAGACATAAGCAATCGGATATGAGTCACCGGTAACTGAGCACAGGTAAGCAATGACCGCCTTATATCAGCTATGATGTACTGAAAAAGTATGTATAACTACTGGAGAAATGGCAGGATTATTCTCAAAATTGCACTATACCACCTATAATCTCTGGGATAGGAGAGAACCTACTGATCTGTGGGGGTCTGACCACTGAATCCTGAAGAAGGGCTTTGAAATGCCTTGTCAGAGACTAGTCTAAGGACTACAAGAGAGCAACATCAGGAGCATTATTACATTCATATACCTAGAATTACCTGACTGTGTTGGAATCTGAACTTGACCTTGGAATAATGAATCATTTGCCCCATGTTTCGAACAATGGTTTTCTTCTTCCCCTTGCGGAAGATGCTAAGGAATCTTTGGTCCACGTTGTCCTTCTGCACATCATTGCTGATATCCTATTAAAAAAGAAGACTGTTAAAAACCAAACAAGCCAACTAGGCACGTTTTAATCTTTAAGACCATTTAATGAACGCGTATGAAAATTTGGTCCATAGAACAGCTTCTTTTACGAGGTTAACGAAATTAGTCATCAACTTGTAGTCAATGGTAAGATTGTCCAGCACCTGCGCTTTCCTCATGTGTCCCTGAGCAATCAGCTATAATATGTGGGGAAACAAGTCTTCAATGGCATTTCACCACCATCACACAGAATTTTGAAGAGACCACCCCCCAGTACACGACCTCTTGGGGCAATCAACTGTTCACTCAAGGTCCCGGCACCATCTTGTTTGGCAACCAACCAAGCTAGGACCAGCTAGACATTGCTCCTGAGGTGGCCCTAGTAGGAATTCAGATAACCCCAGGATAGAGGATCCAGTATTAGTAGCTTATTGTTCTGAAAATATGGATAGGGGCGCTCTTCAAAAGCGTATCCCCCCCACCACCATATACATAGATTAAAATTTTACCTGGACAAGCCAACCAACTTATGTGTATGGTGGACACCTGATTCTTCCAATGGATGATATCGGGGAAGAGAACCATAGAACAGTTGGAATTTCAATCACCCAATTCCTTGGTTTCCAAGGCAAATGTCCGCCAGCAACTTTTTGTTTCTCTATCCCCAATGAGAAAACCTGACCAGTCAGCCAAGCTCAACATTCATATGTATGGGAGGCAGAAGTTTGTCGAACTGTTGGCCAAGCAATTCTCATGTAGATGCCCAGCTTTACACAGTGCCCACTCTAATTGTGTAGACAACCCAATGATTTAATCTCCTAATTCTATAGTGCCTAATTGGGAAGATGAAAACAGATTTTCTAAACTAGACAACCCCTTTAAGCAGCTTAGAGGCAGAGAGGCATTTTATTAAATACATCCAAAGCCATCAGTGACAATAATTGGTGGCAAGATAAAGTTACTTGATTGTAGCTTTCATTCACTAAAGGATGCCTGAAAAAGTAGGTAAAAATTGGTTGCCTTGTAAAAAGTAAGAGGAGTTAAAGTTCTTAGGGTGTGGGATTTCACTTTTGAAACAGACTTGTTTAGGGGATGTGGCTAAGTTGAGTGGATGCTGGGAGTGTCTGTACTTATTATGCAGCTATGTATTCTACTATTTGCCATCACGTAAGGAAGGCCTAAATTTATGCATGATGCGGCCATATTTCTGAAGAGTATAACAGCTCTACTTCTCATGAAATTCATTTGGAGAGCTTTGGAAATCTCATGCCTGTGTATTTCTTTAATTCTCAATGGTGCCATAGAACGAGTCCCAAAAACTTTTAATTGGAGTAAGAACTACTTTAACACCATCAAATGGGAAACCACTTAAATTTACTATAGTTTTGACACATTTTTCATTCTATCTGGGGAAACAAGACAAAAATAAATCTACTACAATATAGTTGTAAACTGCAACTACCCAAAACAAATACAATTCTAATAACTATTCAAAAAACCCTCATGTAATTAAAAATCAGCCATTTTTACTAGGAGTAAATGCCCCTGAGCTTGTGAATCTGGACTAGTCTCTTGTTCCTGTTCTTCTCCATTCCTGAGATATGGCCTCCTCTTTAGCGTATATAAATCTAGTCTGTTTAGCCAATTGGGAGTAGTCAACAACTCATCTCTGTGGGTGTCTACTTGAAGACAACACCCACTTGGATAAAAAGTCTAGATTTATATACAGAAATGATGGGGCCATATCTCCGGAGTGGAGAGGCGTAGGAACAAAGGAAAAACAACAATAGATTCAGGAGAACAGCAGGACTTATACCAAAGGGCCCTCTTTAATTAGGATTTGTGCACTGACAATGGTCCATTTTAGCCTATGATAAATTCATCCAAACTTCATGAAGTTGTCCATCCGAAAAGTAAAAAACAACATTCCAACTTTTCCTCCTCTGGGGGTGAATTCATCGCCTCTACGGACGGACTTAGTAATGAAAGCTATATCCTGCATAGAGATGCTGATAATATTTCTCCGGTCAGTGGGATTGAGTTCAAAAGAGTGAACTTGACTGACCCAGTGTTTGGTTTCAGGTGGCTGTGCGGATTCTGCCTCCATGCCCGTCTCTAACAGTGACCCACTAATCCTGAGGTCTTCATGTAACGGCTCTGGGGTAGTCTTTGTACCTACAACCATGATGGGGGGGATACGATTCTCTAACATCAGTCAACAGGTTTCTGGTTACACGTCTAATCAGCCATACGATTAAAAACTAAAATGAAAAGGACGTTGTGAGCTCAGATTTTATGGAGTCCTGTTTATCCATTTCCTATCCTGATTTTGGGCAGATGGGAACTAATGGATCAGTTTCTAATGGTGGAACGATTATAAATTGGGTTTACAGTTCAATTGCATGCTGTGTAACCAGAGATGCAGCCGCCTCTTAACCCCCCTGGAGATCTGGTTTGATGGACAAAGGACAAATCCTGAATAACTTCCACTAGGACTGGATAAAACACTAACCACAACTCCCACTCATGTGACGTTTCTGATAAGGAGTCATTTACCCATCACCATATTGGGGAACCCCATTATGAGCAATTCCCCAAAGTATCGTCAGAATGGTCGGACCATGCCAGGGGTCTGCAACCGGTGCCATACCATAAAATGTTGGTGGAAAACAAGCAGAGAGTAAATCTTTGGTTATGTGAACTCACGGTTTGTGTTCATGACATGGAGAAAAGTATTACGACAACTAGAGGAGAGTCTCTGAACGCCATTCTACATCCATAGTCTTTAATATGGAGTTGGTCCTTTTGCAGATATAATGGCTCCCGCTCTTCTAGGAAGACTTTCTACATGATTTTGGAGCATTTGTGAGACCAGACCATGATTTTGCGGAGAGTCTGGATGCACAAGCTCTGTTCTAGTTGTTGGATGGGGTTGAGGTCCGGTCAAGTTCTTCAACAGCCAACACCCCCAACCAGGTCTATGCCTCTTGTGCACAAGGAAAGAGCCTTCACCAAACTTTGCTCAAAAGGTGGAAGCTACAAATGTCCGAAATATCTTGTTGCTTTGCTGATGTATTAAGACGTCTCTTCACTGGAACTAATGGGCTGTGGCAAACCTTTGAAAAACTACCCCATACTATCATCTTACTCCACCATCCGTACAGCAGGCAGGTAATGTTCTCCCGGCATTCACCAAACCTAGATGCCATATAGAGCAGTGTGATCTGTCCCTGCACAGAACACATTTCCTCCAGAGTCCAGTGGTGGTGGCTTTACATTACTCCATCCAGCGGTCAACATTGCGCTTGGTGACGTACGGCTCGGCATTGTGCTAGGTGACATAAGACTGCTTCAGCTGCTCAGCCATGAAGCTCCCGGCGGGTGCAGGATTTGTGCTGTTAACAGAGGAGGTCTGGACTCTGCAGTTATGGAGTCAGCAGAGCAGTGGCAACTTCTTCCCTCTGCTCCTCAGCACTCTGCTTCATGCTCTAACAATATGGGGTCTCCACTTTGTGGCCGAGTTGCTTCGGTTCCTTCCACTTCTCAATAATATCACTCACAGGTAATGGGGAAGAAACGTGAAGAGCGGACTTGTTACCCCAACGACTCCCATTACAGGATACACTGGTATCCGTGAGTTCTGCACCACCGGCCATTCGGTTAGTCAAAGCAGGCAGAATGGCAAGGGGCCGGATGATATACACCGGAGGCAATAGGGTGGATGTACTGTGTCCCTATACATTTGTACATATAGTGTACATCTATCCCATCTCCCATTGCTCATCTTTCACTGTAGTCATGACAATGCATTAATGAACCAGGAAGCCCAGGATGAGCATGTTATCATTACTAAGCAATAGTGTAAGTTTTACATACTCCACATAGGAGCTCTCAGTGTTGACGGATGTCCGTGCCTGATGTAACGTAGTGGGAGAACTCGCAGACCTCAGGTGCTAGACAATAGCTCATCTAATCGCACGGCACACCATGTCTGCCATACAGAAGTCTAGCTAATCCGCACGCCCTCTACAGATGACAGACAGATTGTTGTCAAAATGTTAACAGATTAAGAAGAATAACAATCTTCTGTGTTTGGAAGCAAACAGGACGCCATAGAAGAAAAGAAACTGCTCGGATCACCGGGCGTCTATAATTGCGGGGAGAAGACCACATTACATAATATAGAAGGAACCTACGGATACAGAGAGGATGGGAATATACGGGTCCTTGCGGCAATCACTGACCACAGGGGAGAGATACACGGCACCATGGTTTGCACCGATCGGGGCTTTGTCAGGGATATTATACGGAGCCTTCTTGGATTTGTTAGTCATGATTCCAAGACTTCAGTTTAGTCATATACACGTTGGCCAACACTGCCAATTTTGATTGTATTGGCCGAGTTGATGGCGGTGTCTTGACTTGGAGCATTAGCCATGTTGGGAGAAAAATAGAATTGAGCATGCTGGATTTCAAGATGCTCAACCCTTTTGATCTCAAGTTGGCCATAATCCAAGTCATGATTGTCATTTCTCCAGAATCTTCTATATTCGCACACCCCGTCAATTATGGGTCAGAGAAAGTCAGTCAAATATTTTGTGAGACGTGTAATTGGGCGATGGTCTCACACCCTCGTACGGCAGCCCACAATTACACATTGTATCTCAGCTCTGGATACATCTGTGCTGGCGATTGTCAGGTTCCCCAGGCTCCAGCCCAGGCCTGGCAATAGCTACTGGATCAGCGGGAACGGAATGTGGAACTAGGGAAAGGAACATTCCACCCCGCCAAGGAATGTGCAGAGCTACACTGTGCAGAACCGCCCGGAGATCTGCAGGGGACGACTAAACCAGAGCACCAAGTCATAGACATGTACTGTGCATTCAGGGGATAAAAAACGTGCCGTGACCCACCAGTAACATTACTGACAATAGGGAAGGTCACCAGCTAGAAGAGCCCAAACTCACCCACCATTCACAGTCCGAACGTGGACCGGTCACAGGTGTCCTGACCCAATCGCAGCAGCCTCACAAGTATATATACTATAAAATGCATACAGCTGCACACTGAAAAGCCAAAAATGTACAAGGGAAAATATGGCACTGCATTACAGCTAAAGAGAGATTTAGTTTATGTATTGGCCAATGCATGTAAGCCCGGAAACCAACGGCAAGGTATATTCTCTGTTGGTTTCCGGGCTTACATGCATTGGCCAATACATAAACTAAATCTCTCTTTTGCAGTAATGCAGTGCCATATTTTCCCTTGTACATTTTTGGCTTTTCAGTGTGCAGCTGTATGCCTTTTATAGTTACTATGTTTTTTCGGCTAGCACCTGTTCACATTTGTTGGATGTGCGGGTCAGGTTTTTGGATATTCACAAGTATATATAGTCATCTTCTAATTTTCACATACGGCTTATATTAGACTCCTTCCTCCAGTTCATTGTTATCAGTTATTGTACAGGAGGGGGGGAGGGGGGGGGGATGAGGTGAGCTGTGATATCACCTATTGTGAATGGTGGATCCTTTTGTATAGAGGGGCTAGTCATTGTACACGAGGAGGAGGTGAGCTGTGACATCTATTGTGAATGGTGGATCCTGTGTGATTTACTGTATATAGAGACGTTATTAGTCATTGTAAAGGAGCAGGTGAGCTGTGACATCTATTGTGATTGGTGGATCCTTTTGTATAGAGAGGTTATCAGTCATTTTACACGAGAAGGAGCAGGTGTATATAGAGGCGTTATTAGTCATTGTACAGGAGGAGGTGAGCTGGGAAATCACCTTTTGTGAATGCAGGATCCAGTGTTATCCACTGTTCATAGAGGTGTTCTCAGTCATACAGGAGAAGGAGAGGAGGTGAGCTGTGACAGTACCTATTGTGAACGGTAGATCCTGTGTTATCTACTGCATATATAGAGGTTAGTCATTGTACAGAAAGGGAGGAGGTGAGCTGTGACATCACCTATCACAAATAGTTATTCCTGTGTTATATACTGTATGTAGAGGTGTTATAAGCCATTGTAATCTTTTCTGTGATAATGAGACTGCTGAAAAGTCATCTGTACAGACCAGAAAATGCAAGTTTACTAATGGACTTTGTATTCAATGTGAAAATTGAAAGATTTCTTTAGAAAAACACCATAGCTAGTTATATGGAGAATTAAATAAAAAAAGGATGTGAGACGCCCTGGCAAAACCAGGTAGTCACAAATAGGCCCCCGCATAACACCTTCTCTCATTAAGCAACACACAGCCGACCTGAAACCCTAGTCACCCCCCTTAGGGAAAGATGGACACACCAGTGGGCGGGACCAGGCTGTTTGGACATGCCCACCCAGGGGTCTAGACATCCCGGGGCGAGAAAACAGTTGAGTTCAGTCTAAGTCTGGATGAAGTGTTCAGAGTTCAAGTTGAGAGGAGTGGAGCTGGGGCTAGGTGTAGTCCCAGCAGGAGGAGAAGCTCAAATTGAACGGTGCCAGGGTCGGAGCCCTGGTAACTTGGCTAGGTGGCAGACGGTGGTCTCCATCAGCAGGAGACGGAAAGATGGCTCAGCAGATCAGAGGTGGACTGGGACAGGGTTGTAGCCCGCCGGTGCCAACAAGGAGAACGGACCCAGAAACCATAGCACGGGGGGGGGGGGGGGGGTAACTCGGACCCTGAAGCCAGGACCGAAACCAGCAGCATAGCTAATTAACTGATTGAGGGCAGGATTGTAGGTCCTGTCCCAACCAAAGACCCTAAAAGAAGACAACAGCCCATTGATAGGGATAAGGCCACCGCCAAGGCCCATATATCCCATGAGCCAACGTCTGCGGGCACGACTCCTTCGGCCACATCCAGCCGGGAGCGGACTCCTGAGTTTCAGACCAGGCAGTCCACCATACACAAAACAAGTGCAGAGGAAAAGGACAGTGACCACCAACCTGGGTGGGGGAACTGAATGCAACCGGCCACGGCGCCGGCCACCAGCACCTTGGTTTACCAAAAGACTCGTGTGATTCATTTACTGTGAGTAACCAACCAACCAACCAACCCCTGCACGTCCGGGCGCACCGGCCGTTGCCATCGCTATACCCTACACAAAGACACTGGGTCCCGGGGCAACCATCCCTACCCACGGAGGGGTTAACATCCAGCTGCCACTACATCTCCCCCGGGTGCCCCACAACAGCAGCAGCGGTGGTGTCCCACTTCACCACACACCGTGGGTGGCGTCACAAACTTAATACGGCCTAGCCCGTACATCTACGTCCCCCTTTTTATTCGGCGTGTCCGCGAGACCCTCGAGCCACCCACAGAAGGGCCGGATCCGAGCAGCGGTGGCTGCTGGCACGGGGGCGGCACAGATACAATTACTATAAAGCCCAGATTTAAACAGGCTGTTTTCTGATGGCATTGCCTTTAAATCTCATTTTATATTTTCTGTTGGGTTATAAGAACCTAAATGTGACATTGGTCACCACCGTGTTAGACTGTGTGGTTGCAGATGAAACACAGAGCATTATTAGGAGAGGGCAGCAAAATGTTTACAGTCGCTTTGAAGGTAAAGGGAAAAGAAAATATAAAGTCAGAAGTGATGGTCAGCCAGTAAAGCGAGGTAACAGCTATACCTACAGGGATTTGCTTCAAATGTAATAGGCCAGAACAAAACACTCGTCCTGAATGAATCCCCTGAGTCATCAAATCCCACCTATGTTCAAGACGCAGCCATGTCCGGGACATTGATCAGACCCAGCGGGAGGGTCGTCTCCTCCTGACATGGTAGAATGTGGACAAAGGGCAAAAAACAATTAAAGCAATGGAGTGTTGCAGAGGGATTATGCCAAAGACGGGACAAGTTTTACAGAAGTTGCTAAAAGCTCTCAGGCAAAAGGAAAGAAATACTGAAGACGACAATCGCATTAATGCGACGTCATGTGACTCGTGTCCTGAGAATTTGTAAATTATGTGATATGTGAAGATTTAATATACAGCAAAACTATATGAGATTACCAGACTATGAGGTAAGAAACAGTTAAGTGGTGGGACTAGCCCACAGTGGGAGGGGTTAGCGCGTAGGGAACGAGACTGTTGCTTTCTAGAAAGGAAGTTAGAACCCTGCGAGTGACAAGTGAGGACCAATGGTGAGAATGTCAATCAGGCCGCATGCAGTGGGTGACCTGTGGCAAGAGAATAAAGGAGACCAGACCTGAGATGGTTGGTCCTTAAGAACTAACCGATATACAGAATGCAGGATCACGGACTAGGCGCAGGACTAGAGACAGACCTTTCCTCAGAGCGGACTTCAGGTAGAAGGGTCCAAAAGGATGGAACGCTACAGGAAGGCCCCAAGTAGCTTACAGCTCAAGGTGACGGGCAGAGACAGGCTAGTGCGTGAGATCAGTTGACTTTCCCGGGTGGAGTCTCCCCAAGTATCCGAGTTTTGGCTTGACTCTGGCCGTATTGGCAAAAGCCCGTTATCCTCAATGAGGATAATAGGACATTGAATGGGAAAACAACTGATGGCCTCGACTGTGGTCCTAGGCTGGGTTTTGTTGGAATGAATAGGAACAATCCAGATGGAACTGAGTGTCTGCAAATGCTCCGTATTACTGAAACGCGCTGAAGTCCTCTGCCCGCTGTCCCGTGTATAAGGTTATTGACGAGGATCTGTTAAGTAAAGCTTTGTTGATTGAACTGAACAGTTGGTCTCCTTGTTGGAGGGATTCATCATTTGATCCTGGCTAGCCAATGCCATCGGCGATGAGGCTAGTACGGGCCCACAGCCCTCACTACCCAAGTCCACACACCCATCCAAGGCCAAGTCTACCACGTAGAGGGACGGCGGCGTCATGAAGCAATACCTTGCCCTCGACTACCATCCAACGCCATGCTACAGTTCCCAAAAAAAAAAATTTTTGCACTCCACCTTAAAATACAGAAAAACTCAATGACACTCATTCCTCAGATAGGTGCTAGGTGAGGACTGGAAGGAAATTACCTTCCTGACACATTCATTCGGCCAAACTGGAGCCAAAGAGCAAGGAACAGTCCATGGAAAAAACAAAAGGTGCAGAAACCTCAGCTCTGACCAACGTTCAGCCGTGACTTCAGATAAGAGATTAGTCTGACGCCGTCCTCCGACTGATGGCTCCTGGAGACACCGCGCAGCCACAGCTGGAGTCTGCAACATGGGCAAACACATAAGGGCGGTCTATAGGTGAATCTGCAAGGAATATTCCCATTTATCTCGAAAATAAATCCACAAATTAATTGTAGAAAAACTATTTCAGAACCTCGCTTAAACATTTCTGGGGACATGTACTAGACAAGAGTAGACATAAGGCGCCAATACACCCACGATAAACCGTCAACTGAACGCTTGCCCAGCCAATAGCCATCCCTCCCGTCTCCTTCAAAGACACAAATTCTTAGCCTTCAGTCACCGGGGCGGTGCCGGTTCAGTCACCACTCTGGGTATACTGAGCCTCGGTTACAGCTGCCATTCACTATACACTGAGCGGTGACTGACCCTGCGCCAGCACCACCCCTCAGACCATGCGCCAGCACCACCCCTTAGACCATGCGCCAGCACCACCCCTCAGACCATGCGCCAGCACCACCCCTCAGACCACCCCTCAGACCATGCGCCAGCACCACCCCTCAGACCACCCCTCATACCACCCCTCAGACCATGCGCCAGCACCACCCCTCAGACCATGCGCCAGCACCACCCCTCAGACCACCCCTCAGACCATGCGCCAGCACCACCCCTCAGACCACCCCTCAGACCATGCGCCAGCACCACCCCTCAGACCATGCGCCAGCACCACCCCTCAGACCATGCGCCAGCACCACCCCTCAGACCATGCGCCAGCACCACCCCTCAGACCATGCGCCAGCACCACCCCTCAGACCATGCGCCAGCACCACCCCTCAGACCATGCGCCAGCACCACCCCTCAGACCATGCGCCAGCACCACCCCTCAGACCATGCGCCAGCACCACCCCTCAGACCATGCGCCAGCACCACCCCTCAGACCATGCGCCAGCACCACCCCTCAGACCATGCGCCAGCACCACCCCTCAGACCATGCGCCAGCACCACCCCTCAGACCATGCGCCAGCACCACCCTTCAGACCATGCGCCAGCACCACCCCTCAGACCATGCGCCAGCACCACCCCTCAGACCATGCGCCAGCACCACCCCTCAGACCATGCGCCAGCACCACCCCTCAGACCATGCGCCAGCTCCACCCCTCAGACCACCCCTCAGACCATGCGCCAGCACCACCCCTCAGACCATGCGCCAGCACCACCCCTCAGACCATGCGCCAGCACCACCCCTCATATAGCACCTCCTCTAGATGGACCTAGGTCTTTTTTCAACCTAAGTAACTATGTAACTATATAGACTGGAAGCCAAAACACTGCCAGGAGGGATACAAGTTCATTTCCTCCTTGCAACGGGGCTCTAAGTACAGGCGCCGGGCAGGTTCACAATGTTTTGGTTATATAGTGCCATCATAGTCTGCATCGGGGCTCGCAATCTATATACCCCATCACTAGGTCTTTGGAGTGTTAAGGAAAATTGGAGAACCCGGAAGAAACCCACACAAACAAAGGGAGAACATACAGACTCCTTGCAGATGTTGTCCTTGGTGGGATTTGGAGCCAGAACCCAAGCGCTGTAATGCAATAGTGCTAACCACTGAGCCATTGTGATGCACATGCTCCGATAGTCAGAAGCACACTGTTCCCCTACCTTAGAACTTCCTGCCTACCAGGAGACACTTTGCTCCTGATGATTGCCAGTTTAGGTCAGCAGTAAGGCAGAGTCATCGGCCCGAATGTTACTGAAGATAGATACAGTGATCCAGCCAGCTTCAGAGCAGCACTTTCAAGCTCAAGAACAAAAGAGTTTGCAAGCACGGTCACTATAGGGTCTATGGAAAAAAAAACAAAAACTATTAGGGACCTGTTTTGGGAAAGAGCGGGGTTTTAGAGGAGAGACCGTAACGGACTACTCCATTATGAAACATATGTAGAAGATTTCCTATAATTCCAGTACAACTAATAACACAACAAATCCGAGTCTTGTCTTCTCCTTTCCCAGGAGGTGTGCTATTGAATAAGGCGTGGTGATGGTGAACATACTTTTGCTTCACACCCTTTTTCCTATACAAGCCCACGTGATTACATTTCAGGGAACGCATGATCACCTACAAAAAGATAAATTGGAATGGGGATCTTTCCAGTGTAATGAATCAGATCCATGGAGCCAGTGACCGGATCGCCCCGTTCTCACACCGCTCCTTTGTACGACATGACAGAAGGATGACTAAACAAGAGGAAACAACATAGGTGCAAGTTATGATGTCAAAGACAACACGGAGGATTACTAACGCCCCGTCCTCCTGCACGGGGTTGCATAAAAGCAAACACGCGGAGCATTACCAGCCCTGTGCGTTTGACTTTTCATAAAAGTATCTGGATAATTGCTCTTCTATTACGATTAGTACAGGAGCGATCGGTGAGGAACTCGCTCGTCTGGTTCTGGAGGCGCGTGCGGAGGCGACATGTCTGCTCACATACGGATTTTGTTGATGGACTCAAGTACTAAATGACTTGCAATTATAGAGGACACACTGCGTTTATGTCCGGGCATGTGTTAGATTCAGGCAGAACCGCAACAAGACCGAAGACGTCAAAGGGAGATGTGATGGACTCCGCTTTGTGCTTTTTGCCCAGATTGTGGCCATCATTACAAAAGCAAAACAAAAACACACACACACACACACACACACACACACACACACACACAATATTCCATATAGAACACCCTAAAAGCATCCCATTTTTACAGATACATTCCACTATTAACCAAAGAAACCCTATTAGATCATTTATATTTTAAATAGTGATGAGCGGGCACTACCATGCTCAGGTGCTCAGTACTGGTAACTAGTGATGGTCGAGCACTACCATGCTCGGGTACTCGGTAACTAGTGATGAGTGAGCACTACCATGCTCGGGTGCTCAGTACTCGTAACTAGTGATGAGTGAGCACTACCATGCTCGGGTGCTCAGTACTGGTAACTAGTGATGAGCGGCCACTACCATGCTCAGGTGCTCAGTACTCGTAACTAGTGATGAGCGAGCACTATCATGCTCCTGTGCTCAGTACTGGTAACTAGTGATGAGCGGGCACTACCATGCTCGGGTGCTCTGTACTCGTAACTAGTGATGAGCGGGCACTACCATGCTCGGGTGCTCAGTACTCGTAACTAGTGATGAGCGTGCACTACCATGCTCGGGTGCTCAGTACTCGTAACTAGTGATGAGCAAGCACTACCATGCTCGTGTGCTCAGTACTCGTAACTAGTGATGAGTGGGCACTACCATGCTCGAGTGCTCAGTACTCGTAACTAGTGATGAGTAGGCACTACCATGCTCGGGTGCTCAGTACTCGTAACTAGTGATGAGCGTGCACTACCATGCTCGGGTGCTCAATACTCGTAACTAGTGATGAGTAGGCACTACCATGCTCGGGTGCTCTGTACTCGTAACTAGTGATGAGCGGGCACTACCATGCTCGGGTGCTCTGTACTCGTAACTAGTGATGAGTGGGCACGGGTGCTGTGTACTGGTAACTAGTGATCAGCGGGCACTACCATGCTCGGGTGCTCAGTACTCGTAACTAGTGATAAGCGGGCACTACCATGCTCAGTACTCGTAACTAGTGATAAGCGAGTACTACCATGCTTAGGTACCGAGCACCCAAGCATGGTAGTGCCCGCTCATCACTAGTTACAAGTGACTGAGTACAATTTTGATGTGATTTATGGATCAAAATTGCACATTCAAGCTAACCAGTGCTTGAACAAAAAGAAAAACAAAAAAAAAAAAAAAAACTAAAAACCACACGCCGTCACCACAAGGATGCCATTTAAATTTGTATCCCTGCATTCAAGGCAGTAGACGTTGTATCCCTAAATGACTTTACTTACAATCAACTGAAGGTGGATGACCACTGATGTTAATAAGAGGCCAGGTCATTTATGACTGAGGGCAAAAGGTCTATTGCCCAAATTAGCCACATATGTCGCCGACTGCACAGCCTGAGGGTAGAACACTTGGCCGTCAGCCAGAAAGCACCAAAGACATCTGTTGTGGCTCTAATCAGTCTGACTGTATACAAGGACCAAAAAAAAAAAAAAAGTGTCCTCTAACATTACTTTTTAACAAATCTACATCAACACCTATGGGTTCCTCAGAGGTCAAAAAACACTTCTTAAAAAGAACTTGTACAATCCGCTGACCCTATGGTTTCGGAAAATAGTGCTATGCCTCGAGAAAAAAAAAAAAAAATTCTTGAAGAACAAAGAAATGTTTCAAAATCATTATTTTTGGAATTCTGTTTTGTTCTGGATTGTGTTTGTTATTCACTTTTCCTAAGAACTAAAAAAAAAAAAAAAAAATCTTCTCTTTAGAATAAAGAAGCCCAAGGTTGAATGTTTGGGGAATTCCTAGGGCAGGAGGTAGCTCACCGCTCCTTGACAGATACTAAACATTGAGAAACTGTAACTTCTTGAATGAAAGTCTGGCATGAAGACGCGGGGTCAGCGGATTTACACTTGTCTGTGGGATTGAGATGTACGGGACAGAAACCACAGAGCAGACAGGGCGAGTCATACAATGAAACCCGCCAGGTGCTGCACAACAATCCCAGCACTTGTCCCCTGTGTTCTCTATATGGGGGACCGGAACGTGACTGCTCCAGGTCCGAGGTGCGAGGCCAAGAGGGAAGAAGAAACAAAGTGCAAGAAGTCAGAAGGCTCCTCAAGTGATCTGAACGCCATGCACACCTGCTCTCTACTAACAAACAAGGAAAAAGGTTTTATTATAAGGCCATGTGCACACGCTGCGTTTTTTTTTTTTTTTTGACGCTGCGTTTGTGCATTTTTGGCTGCTAAAAAACGCACAAAAACGCACCCGTGGCAAAATAAAAAGCGGCAAAAACCGCATGCGTTTTTACCGCGATTTGGTGCGTTTTTTGGCTGCGTTTTGATCTCTGCGTTTTTCCAATGCATTGCATGGGGTGAAAACGCAGAAAAACGCAGGAAAGAATTGACATGTCCATTTTTTTTTTTTAAACTCAAAAACGCAGCTTAAAAAAAAAAAAAAAAAAAAAAAAAAAAAGTTGTGTGCGGACAACAAAAATGAAAACGCAGACTTTGCTGGGGAAGCAAAGTCATGCAGTTTTGAGGCCAAAAACGCACCCGAAAAATGCACAAAAACGCCGCAAAAAACGCACTGTGTGCACATAGCCTAAGGCTGAATGAAGAATTTTTCTTCTAGTGAATGCATTCTTTTTTAGTTCATCAGAAATTTAAAATCGAAAACTCCAAGAACTCAAAAGTGGGAGCATTTCACTAGAAAACTGGGCAGTTTTGTCAGCTTAAAAAAAAAAACAACAAAAAAACACCATATGCACATAGCCTTAGGGCGAGTTTACATTAGTGGTGTTTAAAGAATGGCCGATCGGTCAATATTGACCGATCGGCGGCTGTTTAGTAAAAAACTCCAGCTCACACGGACTGTAAGGCTATGTGCGCACACAGCGGTTATTTTACACTGCGTTTGTGCGTTTTTTGGCCGCTAAAACCGCGCAAAAAAAACGTACGTGCGTTTTTGATCTCTGCATTTTTCCATTGCATTAAAAAACGCAGCTTAAAAAAAATAAAGTGGTGTGCAGACAGCAAAAATTAAAACTCAGACTTTGCTGGGGAAGCAAAATCATGCAGTTTTGAGCACAAAAACGCACCCAAAAGAAGAGCAAAAACGCCGCGAAAAACGCACTGTGCGCACATAGCCTAAATGTTCTCAGCAGCACGAGTCCGGCTAAGGCTGAGTTCACATGTCCGGTAATCATCCGTTGCCTAAAAAGTTGTCCAAACCCAACATTTGTCAGTTTTGAAAATATTGATTTTTTTTTCAGTATTTTTTTTTTTGCTTTAAAATATAGGAGTCTGCAAAACTGATCTGTTAACCGATTGACACGTTGTCATCCATTTTTCTTGCATTTGTAAAGGATCCGTTTTTTTCTTACTGGATCAGTTTCAAATGGAAGACCAATAGCTATCAGTTAACGGATCCGTTTTCTATAGACTCCCAAACAACAGATCCTGCAAGAATCAATATTTTCAAAACAGACAAAAACATTGTGTTTGTGGAACTTTTTTTTACCAAGGGATCCATTCTAATGGATGATTACTGGACGTGTGAACTCGGCCTTACAAAGGACAGTGAGCGGCTGAGAAGGATGAGGTTTTGTGCAATCCAGAAGATTCTGCTCTTCCATTGAGTGATCGGCAATATGCATGATAATCATGAAATACGCAATGCAAAGAAGGCTCGTTTAGGACAATTGCGCCCCATGGTAAGCAAAATATTAACACCTCCAGTGGGATTATTCATTCATTTGCCTCTGACCCATATACAGTTAGGGCTAAGCCACACGGCGAGAAAATCGGTGCGAGTGGAGTGCGATAAAACATCGCATTCCCCTCGGACCAATTCTAGCCTGTGTGTCAGCACACATGAGCGATTATTTTCTCAGCCCTAATCGGACTGAGAAAACAATCGCAGCATGCTGCGATTGTAATGCGAGACTCTTTCTCTCGCACCCATTCAAGTGAATGGGGCGAGAGAAAAATCGCACTGCACTCGCGGTACATCGGTGTACTGCTAGTGCAGTGCGAGAATGGCAATACCCGGCTACACAGGAGAGAGGGAGAGAAATCCCTCCCTCCTCTCCTGAGTGCCGGCCCGCCCCCCGCAGCTGAGGTCTGCTCGCACGAACGGACCTCAGTTGCAAGGACACAGGCATGACACTCGGCTCTGCTGTACTGCCAGCACGAGTCGAGTCTCATGCAAGTGGATCGCAGTAGTGCCCGTGTGGCCCCAGCCTTAGGTCCAGAAATATTTGGACAGTGACACAATTTTCGTGAGTTGGGCTCTGCATGCCACCACATTGGATTTGAAATGAAATCTCTACAACAGAATTCAAGTGCAGATTGTAACGTTTAATTTGAAGGTTTGAACAAAAATATCTGATAAAAATTGTAGGAATTGTCACATTTCTTTACAAACACTCCACATTTTAGGAGGTCAAAAGTAATTGGACAAATAAACCAAACCCAAACAAAATATTTTTATTTTCAATATTTTGTTGCGAATCCTTTGGAGGCAATCACTGCCTTAAGTCTGGAACCCATGGACATCACCAAACGCTGGGTTTCCTCCTTCTTAATGCTTTGCCAGGCCTTTACAGCCGCAGCCTTCAGGTCTTGCTTGTTTGTGGGTCTTTCCGTCTTAAGTCTGGATTTGAGCAAGTGAAATGCATGCTCAATTGGGTTAAGATCTGGTGATTGACTTGGCCATTGCAGAATGTTCCACTTTTTTGCACTCATGAACTCCTGGGTAGCTTTGGCTGTATGCTTTGGGTCATTGTCCATCTGTACTATGAAGCGCCGTCCGATCAACTTTGCGGCATTTGGCTGAATCTGGGCTGAAAGTATATCCCGGTACACTTCAGAATTCATCCGGCTACTCTTGTCTGCTGTTATGTCATCAATAAACACAAGTGACCCAGTGCCACTGAAAGCCATGCATGCCCATGCCATCACGTTGCCTCCACCATGTTTTACAGAGGATGTGGTGTGCCTTGGATCATGTGCCGTTCCCTTTCTTCTCCAAACTTTTTTCTTCCCATCATTCTGGTACAGGTTGATCTTTGTCTCATCTGTCCATAGAATACTTTTCCAGAACTGAGCTGGCTTCATGAGGTGTTTTTCAGCAAATTTAACTCTGGCCTGTCTATTTTTGGAATTGATGAATGGTTTGCATCTAGATGTGAACCCTTTGTATTTACTTTCATGGAGTCTTCTCTTTACTGTTGACTTAGAGACAGATACACCTACTTCACTGAGAGTGTTCTGGACTTCAGTTGATGTTGTGAACGGGTTCTTCTTCACCAAAGAAAGTATGCGGCGATCATCCACCACTGTTGTCATCCGTGGACGCCCAGGCCTTTTTGAGTTCCCAAGCTCACCAGTCAATTCCTTTTTTCTCAGAATGTACCCGACTGTTGATTTTGCTACTCCAAGCATGTCTGCTATCTCTCTGATTGATTTTTTCTTTTTTTTTCAGCCTCAGGATGTTCTGCTTCACCTCAATTGAGAGTTCCTTAGACCGCATGTTGTCTGGTCACAGCAACAGCTTCCAAATGCAAAACCACACACCTGTAATCAACCCCAGACCTTTTAACTACTTCATTGATTACAGGTTAACGAGGGAGACGCCTTCAGAGTTAATTGCAGCCCTTAGAGTCCCTTGTCCAATTACTTTTGGTCCCTTGAAAAAGAGGAGGCTATGCATTACAGAGCTATGATTCCTAAACCCTTTCTCCGATTTGGATGTGAAAACTCTCATATTGCAGCTGGGAGGGTGCACTTTCAGCCCATATTAAATATATAATTGTATTTCTGAACATGTTTTTGTAAACAGCTAAAATAACAAAACTTGTGTCACTGTCCAAATATTTCTGGACCTAACTGTATGCAACTCATTACCAATCCAGTGAATAGGTAATAAGCTGAGCACTGGTGGTCCCACCATCTGTGATGCCCTGGACTATTCGGGTTGTCACAGGGTTCAGCACAATTTGCCCTTCCCGTGCAGGACTCAACCCCTCATGGTTCTGGGTCTCCATCCGGCAGTACTGCCTCCACCAGCATTCACAAATCCTAGATACACTTTGCACCGCACCTGTCGGGCACACCAGTGGGCTGCTTAAGGAAAAATAGGGCCGCACCTAGGGGTCAGGCAGGGAGGTGGGAGGTGTCAAGTTAGTTGAGCGGTAGCCCACAAGCTGTGAGGAGCTCTGAGGAAGCTGGGAGTTGGAGCTCCCAGGGGGGAAGCAGTCTAGGTCGCAGACAGTATCTGAACCTAGAGAAGTCGGACCCCTGGTCGCAGGGGATTGAGGCTAGGTGCCTGGATCCCGTCAAGGAGGACGGTTAGCAGCCTGGTTCTATCACCAGTCCGGGACCGAAGGCACATCGGGGTACACGGACCCACAGGTCGAGGACAAGCTTCAGGCAACCCAGCATTTAACCTGCAGAGGACAGGGCCTTTATGGACTGTTTCCATCAAGCTCAGAGATCGGGGGCACTAGCGCAACGAGGGGGATAGGGGTTTCCAAACGAGCGGCTCACTGATATCCCAAGCGTGGGCTCCTGAGAGCAGACTCCTCCACTTAGCCACAGTGGGGAGCGGGGCCCGGAAAGCGCCAAGCTACCGGACCACAACAGACAATCTAAATTTTGTGCCTGGAGGTAGGTTATGGACCACCAGGCAGTGCTGCTGGAGATGGGACCCGGACGAGCTCCCCTCGAGAGGCAACGGCGTTCAGAGACTTTGTTTACCCTGTTGTCAGCGTCTGCTTCATTGCTGAGTGAGTACCCGACTGACCCCTGCACTGCACCCCCTGCACCACCAGAGTCCCGGGGCCTGTCCCTACCCGGGGAGGGCAATGTCATCTGGCTGCCCCACTCCATCATCCCGGGTACTCTCAACGGCAGCGGCGGTACTCCCAATTACCACACACCAAGGGTGGCATCACCACGAACTACACCAATCCCCTGTAAATAACCCCCTTCTATATTTGAGTGTGGCCCCTAGCCCCCGGATCCGGAGACCCTCGAGCCACGAGTAATCACCACCCCCGGATCTGAGTGGTTCGGTCCGCTGCAAGGGTGGCCCACATCCATAATACCCTCAGCAATTCAGAAAATGGTCGCGGAGTGCACCATTTGATTTGGGTGATGATCCTGCTTCATTTATTGTCCAAGTTGTACAGCGCTCCGGAATATATTGGTGCTACATATCTTATTATATGTGTGTAATATTTGAATAAATGGCGCCGAAGAACAATTGCTCTAATAAAAATACGCTCCTCAGAGGTTCTCTTGATCGGCGGAGGTTCCAGTTCTCACCAATCCTGTGGATATGTGACGATTTGCACTTTTGGATCATCCGATTTAAGACTTGTTCAATTTTAAAGATTTCTTCCAACTTTCAGACACAGAAGTAGTTCAGGCTGTCTTCCCACATCAGAATTTCATAATCCCTGTAGACTGTAAGCCCTCGCGGGCAGGGTCCTCTCTCCTCCTGTAGACTGTGAGCCCTCGCGGGCAGGGTCCTCTCTCCTCCTGTAGACTGTGAGCCCTCGCGGGCAGGATCCTCTCTCCTCCTGTAGACTGTGAGCCCTCGCGGGAAGGGTCCTCTCTCCTCCTGTAGACTGTGAGCCCTCGCGGGAAGGGTCCTCTCTCCTCCTGTAGACTGTGAGCCCTCGCGGGCAGGGTCCTCTCTCCTCCTGTATCAGTTTGTTTTGTACTGTTAATGATTGTTGTACGTATACCCTCTTTCACTTGTAAAGCGCCATGGAATAAATGGCGCTATAATAATAAATAATAATAATAATAATAATAATAATAATAATAATAATAATAATAATAATCCACACATGGATCTTAATGTCTGGACCGGCCGGTATCACTTGACCTCAGGTATTTAGGAGGCTGGGGAGTTTGGATCAGGAGGCTTCTGGCTGGTCTGGATTTCGGGGGTCGGTCTGGATTTCGGAAAGGGAGGGGGGGGGGTTCGCCTACATGGACAGATTATGTATGTCCATCCAAGTGTGTCCCAAGTCTGGAAATTCCAGGACAATCCAACATTGACGTCTACCTGTTGATGTGACTTTTTTTGCTCTTTTTCTCAAGTCCACACTTATATTAGTCGCTCACTTTACATTTAATGTTCCCTTATATTTTCAGGCCTCCATAAATCCACAAACCGTGTGTCCTCTTCTGACCTGGAACATTTCAGAGAACACAATTTCCCCAAAGACCATTGTGATAGTCAGTCCCGCACCCCCCAATGTCGCAAACATCACCTCTATATGTTCACGAAGCGTAAAAGCTCAGGAAGCGTACAGTTTTGTGCATTAACAGCACAAAAGCTTTTATAAAACGCAACGATTTCAGAATGTTGTGATGAAATTGTACTTCACGGTGGTTTACCTACAACGTCAGCATGTAATGCTCCGGGCAATTAGCGGCCATCCACCCACACACACCCCCAATATGATTATATATGCTCCTGAAAGTGGATCTGTCACCAAATTCCACAATGCAAATATTAAACAGATTGTAGACCTGATGAGGCTGGTGCGTTTTCTTTAAAAATCCATGTAAGAATGTCCATCCTGAGGAGCATTTAGGAGTCAGTCTATATAATGAGAGAGTTTGGGGATCCAAGTGTATTAAGAACCCATCTACCACGTCTGATGGACAGCTGCGGCTTGTACAGAACAGTTCTGAGCAGCGGCAGGGAGGAGGGACGCTGGGGAGCTGTCAATCAGGAAATGCAAGAGGATAATTATTGGAACAGGTTATACAGCTATGTTGACAGGGATTTTCAAAGTAAGTACAACAGCCTCATCAGGAGATACCTTACATTTCTTTTGGGCTAAAATTTAAAAAAAAAAAAAAAAAAGTTAAGAATGTCAAATCAAGGTCAACCCCAATAGGAATTTGGAACTGGAGATTAACTGAGCAAACTAGATGTACGTAAGAACAATTTTCATTATGAAGAATGCTCAGTGATTGAATGGGGAAGGTCAAGAATTATTCCCTCTCCATTTTAAGAGATAAAAACAAAGAAATCGTCCACTAAAGACAAACACGTAAATTCTGACATCTTGCAAGGATCTAGCAAAATCAAATCATTTTTAAAACTTTTGACATCACCAGAACTTCATTGTAGGAAAGCATTGCAGTGGCATGGAGGGCGAGAGTGAGGGGCAGGCTACATTTTTATCATCCAAGAAAATCGGACCAATTATGATCAGATGTGGAGAATGGTAAAATAAAAATAATAAATAATATATATAAATTATTATTATAAATATAAAATATTATAAATTAATAATAAAACTATTACTATATACACTAATATATTATACTAGCTGTACTACCCGGCTTCGCCCGGGTTAATAACGGTTAACAAAATAGAATGTATTAACAAAAATTTATTCTGCACACATTATCGGCTGCCCGGAATAGTAACTGTCTCTCTCTCTCTCTCTCTCTCTCTCTCTTTCCCTGCCTCTTTCCCTGTCTGTGTCTGCCTCTTTCCCTGTCTGTGTCTGCCTCTTTCCCTGTCTGTGTCTGCCTCTTTCCCTGTCTGTGTCTGCCTCTTTCCCTGTCTGTGTCTGCCTCTTTCCCTGGCTGCATTGTGACACGCCAACATTCCATATAAGGGCATGGCTGCACATTCTTCTGAAGTTCTGGCTGCACTGTGGCTCCCAGCTCCATTCGCTTTAACGAAGGCAGGTTTTTTTAGCGAATAACTAAAGCGCGGGGTTAAAATTTCCCCTCAAAACATAGCCTATGACGCTCTCAGGGTCCAGAAGTGTGAGTGTGCAAAATATTGTGGCTGTAGCTGCGACGGTGCAGATGCCAATCCCGGACATACACACACACACATACATACATACATACATACATACATACATACATACATACATACATACATACATACATACATACATACACATTCAGCTTTATATATTAGATAATTATATAAACAATATTTCCCCTTTCTTTTCCATTCGGTTTGTCCACAAAAATTGGACAGGACCCAGATATCATCGGAGAACCATACGAAATTCCTCCACAGCCACGCAAGTCAGTGGGTCCAAGTGTGAGCTGATTTACAGAGGCAGCTCGGGCATGCAACAATTGAGGGAGGAATGAAGAAAATGGCTGTGTGCAACCCCTTAAGAGTAAAATCGGTCAGAGTGCGATCCGACGTTTTGTCAGATCGCATTCAGACCACAAATAAGCCCCTCTGCTCGACCCTTCCGGGCAGGCATTTTATTGCAACTTCTGGAAGCAGCAAAGTCATGGAGCTTTGCCCTGAATCAGAAAACAGCAGAGCAGCCAGAGACGTTTTACGTTTTTCTGAGTCGTCCTGACTTTGTTGGTAACGTCACATATCACACCGTAGGGTTGTTTATACTAAAAGCAGGATGTACAATATAGACACTCGGAAAAAATATAATATAATATAATATACATATATATACATACATACATATACACACACACACACACACACTGTATATATAATATAAATCTGTAATAAAATCTATAAATCAGCCCCAAAACTGGAAGAAACGCCTTGAAATCTTTATCCAGCTTTGTATAAGGGCGACCGTTCTGATTAAAGGGGTTATCCGGCTTCTTTTGACTTTTTTTTATTACCCTATTGGGCTACATTGGGGCAGGTAAGTAGATAGAGACCACTTACCTGCCCTGCTGTCAGCCCCTCTCCCCGGCTCAAAGAGGTCATGTGACCGCTCCTGCCGCGATTTTGCTGCTTCCGGACATTTCATGTCAACATGGGCAGGGCCATGTTGACATGCAAATGTGGAACAGCATGTCACCGCCCTGCTGGGTGTCTACAGTGTGATGAGCCCCGCCCCCTTCCCTGCACCCTCCCACACATTCCCCCGCACCTCTGTTACTCTCCAGTAACCTCCCCCTGCACTGCTGTGGGGTCCGTGACCTGGGGGCGGGGCCTGGCGGCAGCTGCCGTGGTGTCAGCGCCAGCACCGGGCCCCTGCTCAGGATCACACATTCAAATGTACCGGCATCACAGATCACAGATGCCGGTACATTTGAAAGTGCTGATGAGAAGCAGCGCAGCGCTGATTCTCATCACTGTCCCTCCCGCTGTCTGAGCTCTCTTCAGCACAGCGGTGACGTCAGAGCACAGACAGCGCGCGAACGTGCAGGAGCGGCGGGGACAGAGGACGGGTGAGTATGTATTCCTTACATGTGTTCCCGATGGGGATGGGGATGAGGATGGGGATGGGGGGCGGGCGGTGCAGAGCCATATGTGGTGCGTGTGCAGAGCCATATGTGTGCGTGTGCAGAGCCATATGTGTGCAGAGCCATATGTGTGCGTGTGCAGAGCCATATGTGTGCGTGTGCAGAGCCATATGTGTGCGTGTGCAGAGCCATATGTGTGCGTGTGCAGAGCCATATGTGTGCGTGTGCAGAGCCATATGTGTGCGTGTGCAGAGCCATATGTGTGCGTGTGCAGAGCCATATGTGTGCGTGTGCAGAGCCATATGTGTGCGTGTGCGGTACAGAGCCTGCGTGTGCGGTACAGAGCCATGTGTGTGCGGTGCAGAGCCATGTGTGTGCGGTGCAGAGCCATGTGTGTGCGGTGCAGAGCCATATGTGTGCGGTGCAGAGCCATATGTGTGCGTGTGCGGTGCAGAGCCATATGTGTGCGTGTGCGGTACAGAGCCTGCGTGTGCGGTACAGAGCCATGTGTGTGCGGTGCAGAGCCATGTGTGTGCGGTGCAGAGCCATGTGTGTGCGGTGCAGAGCCATATGTGTGCGGTGCAGAGCCATATGTGTGCGTGTGCGGTGCAGAGCCCGATGTGGGGCTGTTATTTGCAATGCTGTAGTGATAATAGGTCAGGTGCTGGGGCAGAATATACTGACAGGGACTGTGTGTGCAGGGGGCGGGCAGGGGGCGGGGCTGGACACTGGGGTGGGGCTGGACACTGGGGTGGGGCTGGACACTGGGGTGGGGCTGGACACTGGGGTGGGGCTGGACACTGGGGTGGGGCTGGACACTGGGGTGGGGCTGGACACTGGGGTGGGGCTGGACACTGGGGTGGGTGGTGACAGCTCTGACTGAGGTTTAGCACAGGAAATTATCATGTTTGCTGGAGCTGAATGTAAACAAGAAGCTGCAGAGAATAAAGGGATAATTCAAAAGGAACAAAAGTTAGAAAACAAAAAATAACAATGTAGGTGTGATTTATATGACAATACAGCACAGATTAGCTTAACAAAAATTTTTGAGTTTATGTCGGACAACCCCTTTAATATGGTCATGTTCTTCTCCAACGCCTTCCCCATGGGTATACAAAGGATTCATGACCATCCCAAATTCCACGATTGTGCACAGCAGCCGCGCTCCAGGAACAGACTTAACCCTTACTCGCCTGGCAGATCAATAATCCATCCAGATATACGCTACTTGTGTTCATAAAGCCAAGGCTTGGCACAAGAGCTTACCTTCCCCGGGATGTAGTGCAGAATGTTGTCCGAATGCGTCACCCGTCCGACGCCACTTTCGTTCCCAAACAGATAAGTCCACTTGGTTCTGCTGTCCTGCCTGTGAAGAGAGGTGGGATGAGACAGCTGCAATCCTTTCCCCGATAGGCATACATCAATGTTATTATGAAATGTCACGCTGACACCGGTGGCTACAAAAACGTTAACACTTTATGACCTATAATAAAGTCTTATGAGCCCTTGTGTCAGGAGCAGCTTCACAATGTGATGACAAGTCCGACTCTTCCTGCTCCGACAAGATGGCTCGCTTGTCGTTTTTTGGTTTTTTGCTGTCCTCAGCTGCGCCTAGCTTGGATGCTGCACCTCGAAACTCATGCGAGATATACGCGAGATACATGCGAGCCAACCGCAAGTGGGACACCGGCCTAACACCGTCAGTAGCAACTAAGAAAATATAGCTTTTTATGTAAATAAAATTTCATTTTCTATTAATAAATAGAACAGTGCGGAATTTAAAGTTTGCAACATATCAATTTTTTTCATCCTGGATTTTACCCTTAGTAATGCAAATTGAGAAATCTGCTGCAAAAAAAATCAGCAAAACGCCGCAGTATTTTGTGCAGATCTAGGCTCTGTTCACACAGGGCAATTTTTTGCTCAGGATTTTTCTGCAGTGTGTTGCGAGGAAATAACCTGCAGTTTTGCCCATCCTCATCGATTTGTAAAAGTAAAAAAGTGCAGTAAAATCACAGCAAAACCATGGTAAATATGCTGAAAGAACAGACATGCTCATTGTTTAAAAAAAAAAAACGCAGCAAAAGCCAAGGTGGTTGACAAAAGTCAGGAAAAAAACGCAACGTGTGTGTGTGTGTGTGTACCGTATATATGTGTGTGCGCATGCGTGTATATATGTATGCGCGCGTGTGTGTGTATATGTATGCATGTTTTCAGGAAGCTCAGACTTTGCTGGGACTGTTAATTTATATTAGCATGGATTTCCATAAAACCAAGGCAAAAACCATTCTTAGGCGGCTTTCACACTGTATTTTTTAACATCCGTCATGAACGTTTTTTTTAACGCAAAAACGGATCCAGTGCAAATGCGTTTTCATTTCAATGCATTTGCAATGGACTCGCGTCAACATGCGTTCACCTGCGTTTGCGTGCGTTATAGTGAGGATCCAGCGACTTGCAGTTTTTTAACTTTTTTTTAAAAACGCTACTTGTAGCGTTTTTGAGCTGCGTCCAAATACTGTTTTTCACTGGATCCTGACTATACTGCACGCAAACTTATGTGAACGCTGGCATGGTGGTGATAGACAGGATCCTGCTTGCTCTACTGAGCATGCCCAGAAACCAGCCTGGCATGATCAGTCTCTCTCTCTCCCTCCCTCTCTCTCTCCTCCGCCTGAGAGCGGCAGACGCTCATAACCAAGGTAAATATCGGGTAATCAAGCAAAGCGCTTCGCTTAGTTACCCGATGTTTACCTTGGTTACGTGTGCAGGGAGCCCGGCTCCTAGCAGCTACGGACGCTCGTAACCAAGGTAAATATAGGGTATCCAAGCAAAGCGCTTCGCTTAGTTACCCGATGTTTACCTTGGTTACGTGTGCAGGGAGCCCGGCTCCTAGCAGCTACGGACGCTCGTAACCAAGGTAAATATAGGGTATCCAAGCAAAGCACTTCGCTTAGTTACCCGACGTTTACCTTGGTTACCAGCGTCTGCAGCTGTCAGATGCCGGCTCCCAGTCTATCACGTTCAGTTCCCCTCACTCCCGATCACATGACTTCAATGCCCGCCCCTAAACTTCAAGTGGCAGGATCCTGCAAAATAACACATGCGCTTTTCTTTGTAAAAACAGGATCCACTTTTACAGCAAAAAAAATTCATGACACATGTTAAAAAAAACGTAGTGTGAAAGCAGCCTTATTTATATTAGCATGGATTTCCATAAAACCAAGGCAAAAAACATTTACTGCAGCAAAAACACCCTGTGTGAACACAGCCTTAGGGTATGTTGACACGCATTGTTTTGAAACAAAAAACACAGGGTAGGCCGTAAAAGCTGTGTACAGTCCACACATTTTTGCATTTCTTTCCCATTCATATACATGGGTGAAAAATACTGCAATACTAGGGAAAGAATTAACACAAAGAAAAAACAGAAAAGGAAAAAAAATGCAGAGTGTGAATGAGATTTTTAAAATCTCATTTAATTTGCTGGTACTTTAATATGCAGAGTTTTTTCCCTGCACTAAAACGCCACATGTGAACACATCCTTAGCCTATTTTCACATATTGCACTTTTGCAGGTTTTTTTTAACGCAACTTAAAAGCAGCTTTTTACAGCACCAGCAGAAGCTATGAGATTTCAGAAATCTCCTGCACATATAATATTTATTAATTTATATAGCTCTATTAGTTACAAAGCGCTTTACATACATCATCATCACTGTCCCCATTGGGGCTCAATCTAAATTCCCCATCACTGGGAGGAAAATGGAGAACCCGAAGGAAACCCACGCAAACACAGGGAGAACATACAAACTCCTTGAAGATGTCGTCCTTGGTGGGATTTCAACCCAGAATCCCAGCGCTGCAAGACTGCAGTGCTAACCACTGAGCCACCGTGCTAACCACTGACGAAATTGCAAAATTGCAGCATGTCAATTCTTTGACTTTTTTGCAGCATGTTTTTTAACTATAGAAAGCTATGAAAAAGTGCAAAAATGCAGCAAAAAAAAAAAAAACTAACAAAAAATAAATAAAAACATAGCAAAAACTTTGTCACCAGCTTTTTTTTACTATTAAAAAAAGAGTAGGTTTAGCATGCAGGAAAAAAAAAAGTAACAAAACAGCAACATGTGAACTACTGGCGGACACAGATAGAGGGCCCCTGCGCAAGGACAACATAGGGGACCCCTGCGCAAGGACAACATAGGGGACCCCTGCGCAAGGACAACATAGGGGACCCCTGCGCAAGGACAACATAGGGGACCCCTGCGCAAGGACAACATAGGGGACCCCTGCGCAAGGACAACATAGGGGACCCCTGCGCAAGGACAACATAGGGGACCCCTGCGCAAGGACAACATAGGGGAACCCTGCGCAAGGACAACATAGGGGAACCCTGCGCAAGGACAACATAGGGGAACCCTGCGCAAGGACAACATAGGGGAACCCTGCGCAAGGACAACATAGGGGAACCCTGCGCAAGAACAATACAGGGGCACCCTGTGCAAGAACAATACAGGGGCCCTTTTCAACCCAAGAGCTCATCATAATGCACAATTCCACCTGGTTTGGAGGTAGAAATGGGCCCCCTGACATTTTGGGCCCCTGTGCGCTGCACAGGTTGCGCCAATGTTAAGTCCTCCCCTGATGTGAGCATAGCCTTCCTTAAAAGGGGTTGTCCACTAGTTTTACATTATCCTTAGGATAGGTCATCAAGGTCCGAGACCCCGCACCCCCACTCACCAGCCGTTCTTGGTGCCAATCAGAAATGCTCAGTTCTGGAGCTGCCACGTCTTGTGATAGTGGCTGCGGCCGGCTACTGCACATCCGCTTCCCATTCAAATCAATAGGAGGCGCATATACAGTACCCGGTTGCTATCAGTTGATGGAGCGGCTCCGGAACGGAGCATTTCAAGCTGCTGCCACTGGCACCTAGAGCAGCTGATCGGCGGGGGTGCGGGGTGTCGGATTCTGGCCGATCAGACATGGATGACCTATTCTAAGGATAGGCCATCAGTGTAAAAGTAGTGGACGACCCCTTTAAGCAGCATTAAATTTACCCTATCCATGGAATCATATGCATGAGCCAAAATCGTTCCTTCCCTACCATCAGAAGCGGATTTGCCGCCATCAATACATAAAGTGCACGGGAAGCGAACTATTAACAGAAGTTTGGAGTTTGTGTTAAAGGGATGAAAGGGCAGAAATCTGACCGAGTTTGCAGAATTTTGAAAGCACAATCTAAAAAACACAAATTCCTTTTCTTGCCATTTACAATATTTGGAAGATTCCAGAGAACCTGAAGCAATAAGTAAACAGATAACAGCATCATAAACGTTGCAGCAATCAATGCAAAAGCTGCTGGAATTTTTCCCATCAAGAATGTATCACAGGTAAACATGACACAGGCAGGTTAGTAATGGGCAGATCAGAATGAGTAAGCACAGATAAGGTTGGGCGCCCCACCCCAGGTCCCACAATTCCCAAACACCAGGTCCATTTAATATTTTACTTCTTCCCAGACAGGACAGGGCCGGGCAGACATACCAATATGTCCACAGCTCTCCGCCGGCCAAGGGGGGGCAATCGCTAGATCAACAGAATTTCATCCCCAAGTTTAATGTCACTCCTTGTTTTAACCTCAGATGATCCGGTAGACAGGGTGGCGGGTGGGCCTAGTGGATCAGATGTACCATTCTTTTTCAAGGCTTTGGTATGGGTTTCAGATCCATTATTAGGCCATGTGCGCACTAGAAAGTGACTTTTTATGAAGGGAAATCGGACCCTCTGAAAGAATCCCGCACCCGCGGTAAATAAAACGCACCAAAACCGCAACAAAATCCATATGCGGTTTTACCACGGATTTTCTGCAGGTTGGTCCCTGCGGATTTTTACCATTATCTATGGCAAAAACCCGCGGAAAAGAAGTGACATGCTCATTAATTCCGCAGGTATATAAAAAAAAAAAAAAAAACCCACAGTTTTTTTTACAGCGCACAGTTTTTTTTTTTTTTTTTTTTTTAAAACCCATAGGTTTTGTTGGGGAATGACTGCAGCAATGTTAGACACATTTTTTGCAGCAAATCCGCAGCGTACACACAGGGCCTTAACGGTGAAACGCTTGAAAGAATAATCCAGGATTAAGAAGAAATAAAAACCATAAGACACTTTGGACTAAGCTGCAGTACCAGACACAACCTGTTGACAACAGAGGTGCAGTAGCCCAAAAAGAAATATTTAAAAAAAAAAACAAAAAAAAACAAAAAAAAAGAGATGAGAATATATATATATATATATATATATATATATATATATATATATATATATATATATATATATATATATATATATATATATATATATATATATATATATATATATATATATATACACACACACACACACACATATATATAATATCTCATCTCTTTTTTTTTTTTAAATATTTCTTTTTGGGCTACTGCACCTCTGTTGTCAACAGGTTGTGTCTGGTACTGCAGCTTAGTCCAAAGTGTGTGTGTTATATATATATATATTATATATATATATATATATATATATTACACATACACACATACATATACACATACATATATATATATACACACTTTACACTTGTTTCTAGTTTTGGCCGAAACCTCAAATATCCTAAACACAGATGATAAATTACCTCCGGGATGATCAAAAAAAAATACATTTTTATCCGTCCAGATCTTGTACACCCCATGAGTGCATGTGATTCACTTAATGTAATACAATTAGGACAAATAGTTTGGTCTACACAGTAACATGCTACAAGGAGGTGGGGGATGGTAAGGGCCCTGGGGGCTTCACTGTCCCTGTACTTTAACTGCTTGAAACCTAATTTTAAACTGATGGCATGGTAAATGCATTATCTTTTTTTTGGGAGGAGGAGGTTACAGCTCAGTAACCCTTAACCCTTTAATTTAATTCAAATTAACCTCATATGTAAAAGTGGTAATTAATAACATTTAAGAGATAATTATATTTTGTGCACAAAAGGAGTTATTAGTGGGAAATGTCAATGGCACTTACACTTGGGGGTCAAAACCAGAAATCATCTTGTTTTGCAAAATGTACAGACCGGTCGGCGATTGTGCAACCTGCACCTAAAATACTTTACACATCCGATAAGCCTGAGAACAAAACACTGCCATAAAGACGTCTGAGACATTCCTTATACAACATGTACACATCACAGAAGACATTCTGGATACATGGCCCCCAGTCTGCACCCTCCATTGCTTTAAAGACAACCAGACACTTGTTTTTCTTAAAAGGAACCACTATTGTGTATTGCAATAGTTTTCTGCCTATAAAAATGGTGCATTTTAGCATTGTGCAAAATAAAAATGAAGCAATGTGCATATACTATATGTAAGTTATTATTCCAAGATTCAAGTGGGTGGTGCAGTTCAAGTGACGAGCCCTGGATAACCACAAAACTGGATAGGTTACTCCAAGACCGCTCTGGTGGCATCCAATGGAGACAGAATAATTAATAATAATAATATTTATTCATTTATATAGCGCTATTAATTTCACAGCGCTTTACATACACTGGCAACACTGTCCCCATTGGGGCTCACAATCTAGAGTCCCTATTTGTATGTCTTTGGAGAAGCAGAACAGGGGTAGACATATCATTGGTGCAACCAGTGCAGCTGAACAGGGGTCTAGGAGGTAAAGGGGGCCACTACCATCTCCAAAGCAGGTGAAATTGTGCATTATGAGGAGCTTTTGGACTGTAAAGGACCCATATATTGTTCTTGCACAGGGGCCCTTTTCTGTTTTTGTCCACCAGCAAAGACCAAGACACTTTTATTGTGCCTAATGTTGCCAAAGCTGTAATGACACCTCCCAACCAGGAGTGGCGTACACTGCATGAGTCTCTAACCAAATGGCACTGCCCCCATGTCTCTTGAGGGCACATACATGCAAGAACAATATATGGGCACTTTGTAGTCCAATAGCTCACCATAATGCACAATTCCAACCGTTTTTGGAGGCGAATGCAGGCCCCCCTGACCACTTGGGCCATTTGCAAAAACTTTTCTCCTTGTATAAAAAACTGCATTGTTTAGAAAATATTGTTAGAATAGTGCACGCAATATATGGCAACTGGTACTACTGCCCCTCAAGCAGAGGTGGACCAAGTAGCAGTAATGGTGCTTGCAATATATACCAACTGGTAATACTATCCCGCAAGCAGAGATGGACCAAGTAGCAGTAATGGTGCATGCAATATATACCAACTGGTACTACTATCCCGCAAGCAGAGATGGACCAAGTAGCAGTAATGGTGCTTGCAATATATACCAACTGGTAATACTATCCCGCAAGCAGAGATGGACCAAGTAGCAGTAATGGTGCATGCAATATATACCAACTGGTACTACTATCCCGCAAGCAGAGGTGGACCAAGTAGCAGTAATGGTGCTTGCAATATATACCAACTGGTAATACTATCCCGCAAGCAGAGATGGACCAAGTAGCAGTAATGGTGCATGCAATATATACCAACGGGTAATACTATCCCGCAAGCAGAGATGGACCAAGTAGCAGTAATGGTGCATGCAATATATACCAACGGGTAATACTATCCCGCAAGCAGAGGTGGAGCAAGTAGCAGTTATAGTGCATGCAATATATACCAACTGGTACTACTATCCTGCAAGCAGAGGTGGAGCAAGTAGCAGTTATAGTGCATGCAATATATACCAACTGGTACTACTATCCTGCAAGCAGAGGTGGAGCAAGTAGCAGTTATAGTGCATGCAATATATACCAACTGGTACTACTATCCCGCAAGCAGAGGTGGATCAAGTAGCAGTTATAGTGCATGCAATATATACCAACTGGTACTACTATCCCGCAAGCAGAGGTGGACCAAGTAGCAGTTATAGTGCATGCAATATATGCTGTGACTTGGTCCACCTCTGCTTGCGGGATAGTAGTACCAGTTGGAATATATTGCAACAATTACAATGTACAGTTTATAAAGGGAGAAAAAAAAAAAAGTTGTTACAAATGGCCAGAAGGGTCAGTGGGTCCTTCATTTGCCTCCAAAAAAAGTTGGAATTTTTTCTAAACAATGTACAGTTTATACAGGGAGAAAAGTTTTTGCAGAGTAACAGTTTGAAGTTTAGAATTCTTGAATCAACTGATAGGTTCCCTTTAACAAGAGGGAAGCAATTCCACCTCAAGACTTGCTACGGGCTGATACTGAGCCTCTTGAAAGTATTAAGTGGCAGCTCTTCTGTTGAGCATAACTGGCAGCTGAAAATGCTGTAGCTGGCAGTTCTTGCAGTCGCCCCCCACCACCCACATATATAGATCAGCACATGTTCTGCTCAGGCAAACCTGCATGTTGAGTAAGGGGAGAACTGGAGAAAATTGCCCCCCACCCACTCAGAAAAAAAAAGGGGGTCAGTGGGGTGTGCCAACAACAAGATGCCAAAGTGTATCATAAGTGTTACAAAGTTTCTTTTCAATCCACAAACTACACAACCTGGTCTACCCCCCCCCCCTTTCCTTGCTCTACTAAAACATACAATAGATATGCAAATAGACCTGACACAAAGCAACGAACTCCCAGATCCCTTGGCCCACACTTCCAACTGACTCCACAAACTTTCCCACAGCTTCTGCTCTCACCAAGTAACATATACCTGACTATAGGAGACCACATATATAATGATATGGTTTAGTACAAGGCTGTGAAGTGATCACAAAAAGATTAGATCCCCATTCATGGAGAGGAATTCTTACAATTTGTATTATCCGCTGCACTATGTATCTGTAGGTCACGTGATCAGACCAATTGTTACATTGTGTAAACAACAAATACAAAATGTTTAATAAAGTCAAGTGTAAGAACAACAAATACTGATTTATCAATACATAAGTTACATTTTGTTTCATGTGGAAGGAAAACTACAAGTGTAAAAAAAAAACAAAAAAAAAAAAACCGATGTAGACAAATAATGTATAATAAATAAGTTACCTTTTGTATCAAGTGTAAGGACAAATACAAATGTATACATGATGATACAAGGTTGCACCCCTTATCTTTTATTCCATACCTCCTACACTAGTTAACAAATCACAAATATATATATATTTTGTGTATGTATGCGTATATAATATGTATGTGTGTGTATATGTGTATATAGGGAATTTAGATTGTGAGCCCCAATGGGGACAGTGTTGCCAATGTGTGTAAAGCGCTGTGGAATTAATAGTGCTATATAAGTGAATAAATATTATATGTATATATATATATATATACATACATATAATATTTATTCACTCATATAGCACTATTAATTCCACAGCGCTTTACACACATTGGCAACACTGTCCCCATTGGGGCTCACAATCTAAATTCCCTATATACACATATACACACACACACATACATATTATATACGCATACATACACAAAATATATATATATATATATATATATATATATTTCCCCCCTCTAGTAATTTAATAAGACACATCAATCACTGCTCATTTACATTTATGGTCCAGGGATGAATCTATAGGAAATGGAATCCAAATAAATACACAATGCAAAGTTTAAAAAAACTTTTGCAAAACTTTTTTTCTTTAAGTATTGGCTTGTAGAAAGTTCCTTGTCTGTATACAGTATTTATGTATACAGTATTTCTGTATACAGTATGAGGATGACACAGGGGACACATGGAGAGACTTACTCTTTGCTTTGCATGGAGTTCTTCCTGGAAAAAGAGTATCTAAGCTGGCGGTGCGGCTGCGGTACACAGCTCAGGTTCCCCATCCTGATCACTCGCTCTCCTGATCCACACTGAGCAGAGTGAAGAAAACTGAACCCTACTCATCCTCACTTCCGCTCCCACGGGTGTAATTGTGGGTGTCACCCTGTGAGCAATCACACTGCAGCCTGCCCTGCCCGGGAAACACCCGCCTGCCTCACTGCACAGGGCAGGGGCTGACACTGCTGTGTGACTGGGGGATATAATCACCATTACCCCATATCCCTGCTGTAGGATTCCTGCTGGGAAAGAAGCAAGTTGTCTTCTTGGGGTCAGAAATCTGATGACACAGAGTGCAATGTTACTCCACTGGACAATGAATATATCAAATGTCATGAGACGGTGACCTGCCAGGACATGCTGGGAGTTGTAGTTTTGCTCTAGCTGGAAAGCTGGTTTAGGGTATGTGCACACAGAGCCTTTTTCAGGCATAACCTGCTCCATATTCAGCCTGAAAAAGAGTAAAAAATGTCAAAAGGAATGCACATGTGCTCATCACTATATACACGTACCAAGCACCCGAGCATGGTAGTGCCCGCTCATCACTATATACAAGTACCAAGCACCCGAGCATGGTAGTGCCCGCTCATCACTATATACAAGTACCAAGCACCCGAGCATGGTAGTGCCCGCTCATCACTAGATACAAGTACAGAGCACCTGAGCATGGTAGTGCCCGCTCATCACTAGATACAAGTACTAAGCACCCGAGCATGGTAGTGCCCGCTCATCACTATATACAAGTACTAAGCACCCAAGCATGGTAGTGCCCGCTCATCACTATATACAAATACTAAGCACCCGAGCATGGTAGTGCCCGCTCATCACTAGATACAAGTACAGAGCACCTGAGCATGGTAGTGCCCGCTCATCACTAGATACAAGTACAGAGCACCTGAGCATGGTAGTGCCCGCTCATCACTAGATACAAGTACAGAGCACCTGAGCATGGTAGTGCCCGCTCATCACTAGATACAAGTACAGAGCACCTGAGCATGGTAGTGCCCACTCATCACTAGATACAAGTACAGAGCACCTGAGCATGGTAGTGCCCGTTCATCACTAGTTACCAGTACAGAGCACCTGAGCATGGTAGTGCCCGCTCATCACTAGTTACCAGTACTGAGTACCCGAGCATGGTAGTGCCCGCTCATCACTAGTTACGAGTACAGAGCACCCGAGCATGGTAGTGCCCGCTCATCACTAGTTACCAGTACTGAGTACCCGAGCATGGTAGTGCCCGCTCATCACTAGTTACGAGTACAGAGCACCCGAGCATGGTAGTGCCTGCTCATCACTAGTTACCAGTACTGAGCACCTGAGCATGGTAGTGCCCGCTCATCACTAGTTACCAGTACTGAACACCTGAGCATGGTAGTGCCCGCTCATCACTAGCAATAACCAAAATAAAACGCCAACATTATTTATGACCAATGAAACAGAACTGCTCTGATGGAATATTTTTGCTTTGTCCCCACAGTAGATGTTTTGCCCCCATTACACCCCAAAACCATACATTTTATCTATCTGTATGACCAAATGTACCCACTATTCTTCTTATGAAGAAATGGCTGCAGGAAAAATGCAAATATTAGATAAGAGGTGTATGCAAATACCTGTGTATGCCTCGCAGCCAACTGTCCCGAAATTCCAGAGACTCC
>NC_134363.1:159446065-159528565 GCF_048569485.1 Anomaloglossus baeobatrachus | reverse complement strand
TACATACACATATACAGTATATATGCACACACACATTTTATATATATATATATATATATATATATATATATATACACACACACACACACTTACATACACACACATGCATACACTCAGCTTTATATATTAGATTAGCTGTTCTCGAGATACCAACACTTATTTTATTTACGGCTCATTGCCTCGCAGACCGACCACCGCTGCTAGGCGGCACAGAATGCACAGTGCTTACAAGCTCTTTTTATTGCACAGTTTAGAAGCTGGACAGGATTGCTGGAGTGCGCTGTTACCTCCTAATCCTGTCCGGGTTTAGGAAGATTCTTACAAGCTAGACAGCAGCGGTGGTCGGTCTCCATGGCAATGAGTTCTAAACAACAGAAATGTGTTAATATCTCAAGACCAGATGCAAATATTAATAACCATCAAATTGCAAAAGTGCTTTTTTTTTTTTTTAAATGCCCTTATCCGACAATATCAGTCCATGAAGAACAGGAATAACCCTTTCATGTTAGGAGACGCTGATCTATTTCTCCTGTATTGCAGTATTTTCATTCATTTTGACTGTATTTTGAGTCCAGAAAACAATGGAGCCTGATGATCCCTCTATATACCGCAGTCGCTGTCTGTATACGCACAGCCTCGGGGCGCTCAACATTATCATTATTATTTTTTAGAAGCGTGAACCTGCAGGACACGAGTGACTGTGACCTTCTGTTACCTCATAGATTATTGATAGTAAACTGCCCGAATACTCTATATTTCTATATGTATCAGGTGCACAATCCCTTTCATCACTGAGTATCAGTATCATGCAGTCATTTTCCATTGTCACTTATAACTGACACATATAACTGTGAGGATGATGGATTCCTGACCTCTGGCCTTATTCAGACGTACGTTTTTTAGCGTAGCCAAAAATTTTCCCGCTTGTCATCAGTATTTGTATCAGAGTTTGTTCCGTGAGTCCGTGTTTAGCACCAGTTTCATTAGTTTTTCTCAAACCTCTCTGAGCAAAGAATCAATGATAAGCATAGTTTTTTACAGATTCAGATAGGTGAAATAAAAAAAAGGGGCAGACACGTTGTCACAGGTGACAGACACTCATGTGGTTTCGGGCCATAGAAGGTCACAGCATTGGCTGCACAGAATGTTCCCTGACTTTCTATTGCTCCTGCTGCCAGTGTTCATGGTATAGGTAGATTTCCTGCTGGATTCATCTCTTCCCCTTTTGGACCCAGCTGTTGATCATCAGTATTCTCTTGGCGTTTAAATACCCCTTCCTTCCTTGGACCGATGCTGGTGATATTTTCAGTCCACTCAATCCTTGGTTGCAAGCAGGTGGCTTGTACTCCTCTGTGGTATTGTTGCTGAAAACTTTGCTGAACTGCTACCGGAGTCATCGGTAAGGAAGTAGTTCATGCTTTTCCCCCTGTGTGTCCTCCTTGTGTCTTCTATAGTGTTTAGACGGGTTGATGAAGAGCTCATCCCATCCATTCCCTATTTAGGGCTCACACTAGGGATATCTAGGGTTAGGTATCCGGCTCGGTGCATAGGTGCGGAACCTATCTAGGGTGGTGAGGGACCCTAGGGACCAGCAGTAGGTTTAGTCAAGAGTCACCATCTTCCCTTTCCCTAGTCACAGGGGTTCCTTTCTATTCGATGAGTACTTCCCCGTACCTAGCGTGACACACATCTGCAGATTGGGCAGCTCTGTGACCATGCATGCATCCTTCTTTTGCATACTATGGTTTCTGTCCATGGAAGGTCACAGTGTTTGGCTGCGCAGAATGCTCCCTGACTTTCCATTGTTCCTGCTGCCAGTATACATTAGTATAGGCAGCTTTCCTGCTGAATTCCTCTCTCCCCCTTTTGAACCCAACAGGAGCTCGCCTTCCACCCAGCTGCTGATCATCAGCATTATCTTAGTGCTTAAATACACCTTCCTTCCTTGGACTGGTGCTGGTGATATTTTCAGTTCATTCAAGCCTTGGTTGCAAGCAGGTGGCTTGTACTCCTGTCATATCTTTGCTGAAAACTTTGCTCAACTTCTACCTGAGTCATCTGTGGATAAGTACCGTAGTTCATGCTTCTCCCCTGTGTGGCACACAAGTAATAATGGCTCCTTCTGTGCTTAACGTGGGGACCGAGTATCTGCTCTAAACGAGCCCAGTGGGCAACTTGCACTCATGATTTGCATTATTAACAAAAAAAGTTTGTTTTGGGGTTTTGTTTTTCAAATATTCGTTTGAGAAAAAAAAAAACATGAACAAGCGAACAGCTCAATAAAATATAACAGGTACATGAAAAACAAGTACAGAATGTGTGAAACAGGAACGTCTGAATGAAGCCATCCTGTGAGCATCCCGCTAACCGCTCTTCTTTTCTTTATTCACCCTGTTAAAGTCTTATAGCTCGTGTTGGAGATACAGTCATGGCCAAAAGTGTTGGCACCCTTGAAATTCTTCTAGAAAATTATGTATTTCTCTAAGAAAATTATTGATATATATATATATATATATATATAATCTATATATATAATTGCCTTATTCTGTCTGTCTGTCTCTCTGTCTGTCTGTCTTGCTCCAAAATTGTGTCCTTACGGTGACACGAAGCGGATTGGCCACTGGCCTCGCCATGGCCCCGCCCCCCCGCACGGATTGGTCGCTCGCCCTGGCTCCCCCCCCCACACTGATTGGCCGGCCGCTCGCATAGGCTCCGCCCCCCCCACGGATTGGCCTCTCGCCCCGGCACCCTGCACGTATTGGCAACTCGGCCACACCCCGCCCCCCTCACGCAATGCACGCTCGCTCTGGCCCCGCCCCCCGCACGCATCCCCCGAACTGACAAGGAGACACGACTCCCAGGTGAGTACTGTACCCCCGGGAGCCCACACCAGCGAACTCCGCCATCCCAGCCGACACATAGCCTCGCATTGCTGGGGTTTGCCGCCGTATGCTGGTGTGGGCTCCCGTGCGAGTGGGGGACGTGATGCGCTGGTAACCATGGTAGCATAGTTACCAGCGCATCAAGGTCCTGCAGCGGCGGAAAATACACACACGCACACACATAACAACACACACACACACACACACACACACACACATACACACACACATCAGATCACACTCACTCTCACACACACCTCACACACACCTCACATCGCATCCACACACTCACAGCATCCGGAGATATCGCTTGCTTCTCGGCCGCGATACTGTGCTGTGAGCTTCCAGGACCTGCCGGAAGATCACATGGCCAGAAGCATGTGGTATCTCCGGATGTTGTGAGTATGAGCGCGTATGTGCAATATCGTCAATGTGTGTGTGCGTGAGTGTATGCGATCGGGTGTGTGTGAGTGTATGCGATCGGGTGTGTGTGAGTGTATGCAATCGGGTGTGTGTGTGAGTGTATGCGATCGGGTGTGTGTGTGTGAGTGTATGCGATCGGGTGGGTGTGAGTGTATGCGATCGGGTGTGTGTGAGTGTATGCGATCGGGTGGGTGTGTGTGTGTGTGAGTGTATGCGATCGGATCTGTGAGTGTCGGCAGAGGAGCACGGCGTGCTGGAGGAGGCTGGGAGGAGAGAGGCTGAACCTGGGGAAGGCTGGGAGGGGGAAGCTGATGCTGGGGGAGGCTGATGTTGGGGGAGGCTGGGAGGGTGTAGGCTGATGCTGGGGGAGGCTGATGTTGTGGGAGGCTGGGAGGTGAGAGGCTGATGCTGGGGGAGGCTGATGCTGGGGGTGGCTGGGATGGGGGAGGCTGATGCTGGGGGAGGCTGGAAGGAGAGAGGCTGATGCTGGGGGAGGCTGATGTTGGGGGAGGCTGGGAGGGTGTAGGCTGATGCTGGGGGAGGCTGGAAGGAGAGAGTCTGATGCTGGGGGAGGCTGATGCTGGGGGAGGCTGGGAGGGGGAGGCTGATGCTAGGGGAGGCTGGGAGGAGAGAGGCTGATGCTGGAGGAGGCTGGGAGGAGAGAGGCTGATGCTGGGGGAGGCTGGGAGGCGGAGGCTGATGCTGGGGGAGGCTGATGCTGGGGGAGGCTGGAAGGAGAGAGGCTGATGCTGGGGGAGGCTGGAAGGAGAGAGGCTGATGCTGGGGGAGGCTGATGCTGGGGGAGTCTGGGAGGGGGAGGCTGATGCTCGGGGAGGTTGGGAGGAGGGAGGCTGGGAGGAGAGAGGCTGATGCTGGGGGAGGCTGATGCTGGGGGAGGCTGGAAGGAGAGAGGCTGATGCTGGGGGAGGCTGATGCTGGGGGAGGCTGGAAGGAGAGAGGCTGATGCTGGGGGAGGCTGATGCTGGGGGTGGCTGGAATGGGGGAGGCTGATGCTGGGGGAGGCTGGAAGGAGAGAGGCTGATGCTGGGGGAGGCTGATGTTGGGGGAGGCTGGGAGGGTGTAGGCTGATGCTGGGGGAGGCTGGAAGGAGAGAGGCTGATGCTGGGGGAGGCTGATGCTGGGGCAGGCTGGGAGGGGGAGGCTGATGCTAGGGGAGGCTGGGAGGAGAGAGGCTGATGCTGGAGGAGGCTGGGAGGAGAGAGGCTGATGCTGGGGGAGGCTGGGAGGAAAGAGGCTGATGCTGGGGGAGGCTGGGAGGAGAGAGGCTGATGCTGGGGAGGCTGGGAGGCGGAGGCTGATGCTGGGGGAGGCTGGGGGAGGCTGATGCTGGGGGAGGCTGGAAAGAGAGAGGCTGATGCTGGGGGAGGCTGGAAGGAGAGAGGCTGATGCTGGGGGAGGCTGATGCTGGGGGAGTCTGGGAGGGGGAGGCTGATGCTCGGGGAGGTTGGGAGGACGGAGGCTGGGAGGAGAGAGGCTGATGCTGGGGGAGGCTGATGCTGGGGGAGGCTGGAAGGAGAGAGGCTGATGCTGGGGGAGGCTGATGCTGGGGGAGGCTGGAAGGAGAGAGGCTGATGCTGGGGGAGGCTGATGCTGGGGAAGGCTGGGAAGAGGGAGGCTGGGAGGAGAGAGGCTGAGCCTGGGGAAGGCTGGGAGGAGGGAGGCTGGGAGGAGAGAGGCTGATGCTGGGGGAGGCTGATGCTGGGGGAGGCTGGAAGGAGAGAGGCTGATGCTGGGGGAGGCTGATGCTGGGGGAGGCTGGGAGGGGGAGGCTGGGAGGAGAGAGGCTGATGCTGGGGGAGGCTGGGAGGAGGGAGGCTGGGAGGGGGGAGGCTGAGAGAAGAGAGGCTGATGCTGGGGGAAGCTGAGGCTGGGAGGAGAGAGGCTAATGCTGGGGACAGAGAGGCTGATGCTGGGAGGAGAGAGGCTGATGCTGGGAGGAGAGAGGCTGATGCTGGGAGGAGAGAGGCTGATGCTGGGAGGAGAGAGGCTGATGCTGGGGGCAGAGAGGCTGATGCTGGTGCAGCATGGGGGATGGAGCACGATGGGGAGTGCGCAGCATGGGGGATGGAGCACGATGGGGAGTGCGCAGCATGGGGGATGGAGCACGTTTGGGAGTGCGCAGCATGGCGGATGGAGCACGTTTGGGAGTGCGCAGCATGGCAGATGGAGCACGATGGGGGGTGCGCAGCATGGGGGATGGAGCACGATGGGAGGTGCACACCTCCCCCCAACACACACACACACAACACACCACACACACACTGGGAACCACAAACACCGCCCTACACAGACACCCACACACACAGACAACGCTGCACATACACAATACCCAACACACAAACACCGCGGCATACATAAATATACGCACATACCACGCAACACACACATTGCACAAAACATACCTCCCCCCAAAACACACCACACCCACACAAACCGCACAACACACACACACAACGCTACAGACACACTGCGCTCCACAAACAACGCAACACACGCAACACACATACAACACCGCTCTCACCCCCCGCCACACCCAGACGACACCCAGAACATGTACAGCGCCCTACACAAACACTTGGTAACTACACACAACAACATCTATATATATATAACAAAAATCATACATTAACTACACAATACGTAAATTCTAGAATACCCGATGCGTATAATTGGGCCACCTTCTAGTATGTGTATATATATAAAAAAGTATATTGGAACAACACAAAAAAAAAACACTGGAAAAAAAGAAGGCAAATTGGATATAATTTCACACAAAACCCAAAAAATGGGCTGGACAAAATTTTTGTCCCCCTCAATTTAATATTTGGTTGCACACCCTTTACCCTTTGGAATAAATAACTGCAATCAATCGCTGCCTATAACCGTCCACAATCTTCTTACTCCTCTCACCTGGAATCTCGGACTCTTCTTTATAATCTGCTCCTGGTCTCTCTTATCTGAAGACGTCTTCTCTTCTCTTCTCCGAACAGCAATTTTAAGATCTCTCCACAGGTGTCAATGGGATTTTGGTGGCACTTCCTACTCTCCAGCATTTTGTTTCCAGCCATTTCTGGGGGCCTCTTGAAGTGTTTGGGGTCATTATCCTGCTGGAAGACAACTGACCTAAGAGGCAAACTCAGATTTCTGACATTGGGCACTACATTGCCACCCAAAATCCTTTGGGAATCTTCAGATTTCATGATGACTTGCACAAAATCAAGGCCCCAATGCCAGAGGCAGGAAAACAATTTTAACTCTCCACCATGTGTGACTGTAGGTATGGTGCTCTTTTCTTTTGTAGGCCTCACTCTGTTTTCAGTAATCAGTAGAATAATGTGCTTTACCATTCATTTTCTTCCATTTGAAACTGATCCATTAACCAGAAAACAAATCCTTTTCAAATTAATGAAATACAGATGGCTATTTTATGGGTCCATTTTCCATGGACTTCAATGTTAAAAAATGGATCCAGTTGAACGCGGTTTTTTGAGCCAGACAAAAAAGTTGTGTCTGCAGAATGGATCATTGCTGGATCTGTTCTCACGGGTGATTACTGCACATGTGAACTTGGCCTTAGATTGTGAGCTGAACCCACTAATGTTGGTGGCTTTGGTTGACATTAGTCTAATGTGCATGGAGGGGCTCAGACGTGGTAGATATTGGTCTTGCTTTTCTGTACTGTCCAGATTGACCAGTTTACCTTTAGTTTGCCGTAGATAAGTGGCGTCTCTATAACTCACAGCCACTTATCTCCTCACCTTCCTCTCAGCGATATTATTTTATTTCATCGGGTCTCCTACTTTTTTGAAGCTTAAAGAAAATCTTCTAAATTTCGCCAACCATCGGTTCTCACGCCCTAACTCTAGAAATCTGGTGAAGGCACCATTACCTAGTTATGTGTGACACACCGGTGGTGTTGGCTGTTGTATTAACCATTTATAGGATCACAACCTTTCTGGCACACGGTTCTCACACACCAAATTCGTTCTTCTTATTGAATGACCTGTGTCCCTTCCCTGTGTAACAAATAATGTTCAAGGTTGGAGAAGGCGCAGGTTTGGTCACAAGATCTTCACAGTCACTTTCCTTACACACGTCAACTATTGTTCCTGAAGATCGATGGTTCAGACAGAGCCCGGGGAGACAGAACATGATAGTGTTGAGCGATCAGGTGTCTGGGAATACAAGGGAGACTGGAATAGGTATCCTTATGTGCCGACCGTCGTTCAGTCAGGTGTAGAAGACGCCGGTTTCGTGTCAACACAGTCTTATCTTATGGAAACACAACCACCAGATGTAGGCGACCTGAGACTCTCATGATGGTTCACTGCCCATTATATGTGTGTACTGAAGACGCATCGTGCGGATTGCTTTACATACTTAGGATCAGTGACAATGCACATCATTGGACATTTTCGGCAATCACTTGACATAATCCGGTTCCTCTATCGTATGTGGTTTTCGTCTGTCGGAGAAGTTGTTGGGACGAGCCCTAATGTATACGATTAGAAGAATAGGATGAAGGTTAGATGTTCTGGTGTAGCGAGGTTATCCAGTGGTTCACCGTCTGCACCAACACACGCACAATGCCCCACTGGACAAAGCAGCCATAACACTTTCCTCTCCAAAGCTCAATCACTATTTGACAGGTGGCCCTTCTCTTCAGCGCCGCACCTCTACCATGACTTATGGCTCTCTCACCTCTTCACGATTCAATGCAAGTCTCAGTCTCTGCTCCATCCCCAGCTAACACCTAGTTCCTTCTAGGCCTGGCCTGTCCTCCCAATCTCCCATTGTGGTGACTATCACTCAGAAGCAGGGATTGTACTAATATCCAGGCCTTGGAGCCTTGGGGATCCCAAAAAAGTCCATTTGGCCAATACAAGGCCCCCTTCACACATCCACAAAAAACGTTTGTGTTTTGCACAGCCTTGTTGAAGGTGCGTATGGTCCTCCATGTGCCGTGATTATGGCACAGGTGTGTTCTCCGTGTGCTATCTGTGATACACACAGAGAACCGTAACGTTTTACTCACCTGTGCCTGGTGCTGCTGTCCCCGATGCGGAGATCTCCGGCGCTGCTGCTTCCGGGTCCACGGTGTAGTGTATATGCATGAGCGGGACTCAGAAGCAAGTGAAAGCAGCACTGAAGACAACAACTAGAGACAGGCAAGTATAAAAAATCATTTTATTTCAAAGGCACATGTTTTCTCAGTCACACGGATCCCAACAGTGTGTGGTACATGTGACATCTGTGCTACTGGAGAATAACGGACATGTCTCCGGTCAGAGCACACAGACACACGGTCCGTGAGAAAACATTGATGTGTGCACAGATCCATTGATTTTAATGGGTCTACATATGTCCGTGTCTCCGGTACGGATGAAAACTGTGGTCATACGCACCGAAATCACTGACACCTGAAGAGGGCCTTAAAAGAATGATACTTCTAAGGACCTCTGATAGCTGCGGCCCCTCTTGGACATTTTGGATTGGTGCCCACAAGCTTCAAGCTAAACCACTGCCCAGAAGACTAAAGGGGGCTTTATACGCAACGACATCGCTAACGAGATGTTGTTGGGGTCACGGAATTCGTGATGCACATCCGGCCTCGTTAGCGACGTCGTTGCTTGTGAAATGTACGAACGACCGCTAACGATCAAAAATACCTAATCGTTGATCGTTGACACGTCGTTCTAATCCCAAATATTGTTGCTGTTGCAGGACGCAGGTTGTTCATCGCTCCTGAGGCAGCACACATCGCTACGTGTGACACCCCTGGAACGACGAACAACACCGTACCTGCGTTCTCCGGCAATGAGGTGGGCGTGACTTTCATGCGGCTGCTCTCCGCCCCTCCGCTTCTATTGGTGGCCCACTGTGTGACGCCGCTGTGACGCCGCACAAACCGCCCCCTTAGAAAAGAGGCGGTTCGCCGGCCACAGTGACGTCGTTAGGAAGGTAAGTTGGTGTGACGCGTACCTCTGCGATATTGTTCGCCACAGGCAGCGATTTGCCCATGACGCACAAACGACGGGGGCGGGTGCGATCGCTAGCGTTGTCGCTGCGTGTAAAGTGGCCTTAAGGCTATGTTCACATGTCCAGTAATCATCCATTAGAGCGGATCCGCCAAAAAATAATGGGGCAGACACAACTGTTTTGTCCATTTTTAAAAAAACGAATTTCAGCTGATTTTGTTTTGTTTTGGGTTTTTTTTAACCGAATCCTGGAGAAATGAGATATTTAACAACGAAAACAAAAGTTGAAGTTTACAGAAAACTGATCAGTTTTTCTTTAATTTAAAAAAGATGCTTTTTTTGATCAGTTTCACATCGAAGGTAATGGATGGCAAATTAACAGATCTGTTTTCATTAGGCTTCAATTTTTGTGTCCATTGTTAAATAACTTTTGTCTGCCTGTTCAGTTTTTTTTTTACCATTGGAGTCTATGGAAAACGGATTTCTATTTATCTTTCATTTGAAACGGATCCAGTCAGCAAAAACAGATCCTTTACAAATGCAAGAAAAATGGATGACGAATATCAATCCGTTAACAGATCCATTCTCAGTAAACTCCAATAATAAAAAAACGGAACCTGCAAAAATCATTTTTTTCAAAACGGACAAAAAAAAAAGTTGGGTTTGCAGAACTTTTTTTTGCAAACGGATCTGTTGTAACGGATGATTAGTGGATGTGTGAACTCAGCCTTATGTGTATAGGGTTTATGGCAGCAGGACATGTTAGGACTTGTAGTGCCTCAGATGTAAGATATAATGTATCTTTTCTGATAACCATTAGATAAGTAAAGTGTTTGATAAAAGGGATGTAAATGACAAAGTAATCAACTGATGTTAATTGCACAATGTTACCCTGGAAGGGATTAACCCATTAGTGTTTACGTTAGATAAAATCACTTATGTAAATGAATTATTCTACTTCTGCCAGGTCTGTTTTCTTCTTTTTCCTTTTCCAAGGTTGATTCCAAATCAAACAAAATTTGCTAAAATGTTAATTTACCTTTCACCCCATATCTGTCATCCAACTGCAGTATTTCCTTCCAAATTTAGAGAAATTCACACGTCCCCTCCCAATTTATCCAGAAAGTCTCCCAAGAAGGGAGAGGTCTGTACTTGTCTCCATTTGCCTAACCTAGGATATTCCAAGAGCGCTGATGTCATGGAGTGAAACTGCAGTCACCGTACAATTATCTTTATGGTTTTTATACAATGTATTTATGCTTTAGGAAATGATCATATAAATTCTCTCTCTCCACCAGCGTCCTGATCTCATACCAGTCGCGGAGAGACTGAGCCGAGTCTGATGAGCACAAACAGGTGGTGGCCAGAAGTCAAGTATGGAGGGGACAGAGAGGCCAAAGTGATGAGCGGGGGAGGGGTACGATCTGTAACTTTACCAGATCCAGTGTCTGCTATGGAAAGAAAAACTTTCCCCGGATTGTTTAATTTAAACTAAGTCCCCTCTCCGATTGTCGCGGCTCCATTGATTCTGGAACAGTTCTTCTTTCTCTTCTGTGCCCCTCCGTTCTAAAGTTGTGCCCCTCAGAAATAATGGTGCATCTTCACTTCAACCAAAACAGAAGTTTTGTATACATTTGGAGTCAATCAGATGTTACTCATGATATACAAGTATCCGCTTGTATTGCTCAGCATTGTTAACGCCAAGAAATGGGCCACGGTGAGGACTGTAGATGCCGTGGTCATCTAAGGAAACGTAGTGCAGCAGATGAAGGAAATATCATGGCTACTTCAGATCAGAACTCTAAATTGGAAGATATCCAGCAGTGCTAATGTGACGCCCTGGACCCCAGGGGTCACAGGTCACTACACAACATCATACACCCCCCTTCCCTGGACAGGTCACACCAGTCACACATGAAACCCTTGTTGCCACCCTCCAGGGTTGATGTCCACACCAGGTGGGGCAGAGCCAGGCAGTTGGCCCCGCCCACCGAGGAGTTCACAGACCTGGAGGCGGGAAAACACAGTAGTCAGTCAGAGAGTCCCGTTGTGGGCAGTAGAGTGAGAGAGGAGTGAAAACTGTGGGTGTTTGGGTTGGAGCCCAGGCACGTCCAGCAAGGTCGGCAGATGGTGGTGGCCATCTGCAGGAGTTGGTGAAGGTCAGCGGAACCGTAGGACTGGGGTCGGGCCATCGCTCCTGGAAACCCCGTCACCAGCAGCAGTGGTGCCCACCATCACCACAACCCGTGGGTGGCGTCACGAACTCTGTATATATCCCAAATCCAAATTCCACCCCCTTTTCACTCGTGGGTGAGGAGCGCTGCTCAAGCCCCGGGTTCGGCCCGCTCGAGCCACCGAGGAGAAGGCACCGGATCCGAGCGCGATCTCCCCGAGCAGCCCCCGTGACGGGAAAGCTGGCCCCACCCCTGACACGATCGGCTCAAAACTCTAAATCGGGAGATGTACAACAGTGTTAACTTCAGAACTCTAAATCGCAAGATGTCCAGTTGTGCCATCAGCTCGGGGTTCTAAATTGGAAGATGTCCAGCAGTGCTATCAGCTCAAAACTCTAAATCGGGAGATGTACAACAGTGCCATCTTCAGAACTCTAAATCGCAAGATGTCCAGTAGTGCCATCAGCTTAGGAATCTAAATCCGAAGATGTCCAGCAGTGCCATCAGCTCAGAACTCTAAATCGGAAGATGCCCATCAGTGCCATCAGCTCACAACTGGCAGAAATGAGTGCGACCAGCTAATCCCATCTAGTATTCGGAGAAGTCTGGCCAGAAATGGTCTTCATGGAAAATCTGCAGCCAGAAATCAGAACTTCAAACGTGGAAACAAGGGCAAGTGACTCCACTATGCACGAAAACTAGGGAACTGGGGTGCAGAAACATGGGAACATGTACTTTGAGCTGAAGTGTCAAATGTAAAATATCTGTCTGTAACAGAAGGCAATGTGTCATCAAAGGGTGTATTAATAAGTGTCTGCTGGAACAGTGGAGCATGTTGGAGGCTTCATTTCAGCAAATGGAATTCGGGATTTAGTCAAGATTAATAGCGTCGTCAATGTTGAGAAATAAAGGTGAAGATTTATCCCTCATGTAATATCCTCATGGAGGCATCTGATTAGTCCTAAATGTATTCTGCACCTGAACAACGATCCCAAACATCCATCCAATGTCATCAAGAACAATCTTCACAGTAAAGAAGAATGAAGCATCCTGGAGGTGATGATCCGGCCCCCACAGAGCCCTGATCTCATATCATCCAGTCTGTCTGGTATAAAGAAACAGAAGGATCCGCACCAGCCTCATACACAGAAGATCTGAGGTCAGTTCTCCAAGATGTTTGGAACAATCTCCCTTTCGAGTTACTTCAAAAACTGTGCGCAAGTGGCAAGCACCAAGAAGAAGTGGTGAAGGCAAAGGGTGACCAAATGTTGATGACTTAGTTTTCGCTTTTGTTAATTCTCTTTGCAATTTGTTAATTAAGAAAAATTAACTATTAACACTTTTATTAAGCTCGGGGAGCGAGCACTGTATTAGTGGGTCCACCTGACTGAAGGTACCGCGCTCACTTGCCTAGGGGAGGGAACTGGAAAGACCACCGAGTCTTCACTACTGCCACCAAAAGGGGCAGCAAGTACAGTCACTTGTAAGCAGCCGGCAGAGGGCAGCCCCAGGGGATCTGCAGTACCTCGGCAGCTGGCACCAGGACACAATACAGTCTCCGGTAGAAGCGGCTGCAGCAGCAGACAGAGTAGTGGATCCGTCCGGGATGTATGGATGGATACGACAGCAGAAACCAGTGTGGATACTTGCGGCAGCTTGTATTGTAGCAGACACCCGGTGTAGGTAGTTGTAGCAGCAGCAACAGTAAATAAGGAGTACACTGCAACAGAAGTACAAATTATCAGCAGCAGCACTGAGGACCTGAGAACTAGCAATGTAACTAACTCATTGCTCAGGCACCTCCCTTATGAGGGAGGTGCCTTAAATATCTGCAACCTCTCAGCTTACCTAAGAGGCAATTGCGGGTTAGGGAGTGCTGGCCCATTAAGAGAGGAAGCGTGGCCGTGTGCGCACCCTTCGGGCAGAACCAGGAGGCATTTGAGATGTACACCAGCTCTGGGAGACAGCAGCATGCACTGGGGATGGGCCGGCTACTGCAGGATAGTCAGGCAGGCGAGACAACTGACGTCGCCGCCGGGAAAGAGAGGCAGGACAGTGCGAAGACGTCAGTATGGGCATTACAACTTCTATTCCTGAAGGCATTGTTACTTTGCAGCATTTTTTTTTTTACACACCTGCCTAAAACCTTTACACGGTACTGTATGTCTCGAGTGTGCAGTATATACTATTTATGTGCTGTATAGCACTATGGATGGTGTATTACATTTTATAGGGGGAACGAGTGTAGATAATTTGGGGGGTTCCACACTAAGGTCTTGGCCCATTGTTGATGAGCCGGGCCCATTGTGTTGATCAATTCGCTCGCATTGTGCGGACGGCGCGTCTCAATCATTGTAGTTTACGAGACAAATAATGAGCCTGCTGACACTGCCGAATTTACTAGAATTCCTGTGTTACTCACGCTTTGTGCAAAGCTCGGCTTTCCAGAGAAAACCTACAGTATATACATATAACCTAGGTCTATGCGAACACCAGTGCTCCTGCGGAGGAATGTGCTATGAATATAACGAGGCTAAACTGGGTTAGGAATCCAGCGCTGGTTTACATACTCGTACAAAAGAGCATTCACAGCCTAGTCATCGAAAACTTATTATCAATGACGTGATTTGGCACCAGGATCCAACACTCCAATTTGTTTCGGCTTTTTTCTAATTTGGGCCGAATTCTTGAGATCCAGATGACTTTTAACTGGAAAAAAAGAGAGTTTTATTTGTGCTAGAGACCAAACAAGGACAACACGAAACCAATGGAAAACACAATGTCCTGGGTATGACATGGTAACCAGGAGGAAGGGCACCTAGACTGGCCCTCGGACTAGGGGCCCTAAACTGTCCCTTATTCTGGAGGTAGGCTTGATGGTAGCCAGGTCTGGACTGCCTGCGTAGCCCTAACTCCTGAGCAGCTCTGGTCTAACACCTCCGGGGAAGGCTGGGACAGGAGTAAAGAACCCCAAAAATACCAACAGACAGGAGAAAACCAATGCTCAAAGTCACTGCAAGTGTAGCGCCCCTGAGGCCATCAGGGAGCTACAAGGTACTGCATCCCCACCAGGATGCAGGTCCTACCCCTCAGGAACCTGGAAGACCAGTGTCGGTAACAACACAAACATTCCGGATAATCCCTGTTTTCCCTAAATTCCCCCATAAAATGGTACCAGGCTAGGATTGGACCAATGGATGGCCGCCTAGAGATGGAGCCGATCCAGTCCACTAGACGACCAGGTGGGAGGGGCAGACAGTGGACAGTCAGACAGTAGTCTGTAGGAGTTGGCGAAAGAGAGAGGAAGCGAGCAGACGCACTGACAGGAGTGACACAGTGACCTGAGGGCCCAGGCGGTTGGTTGCCAGTGGAGAACGGTGGAGTACTCACGGAACCACAGCACTGACTAGGTACAGAATCCTAGGTCAGGCAAACGCTCCAGGCAGACCTGATAAAATCTGCACAGTGAGGGGACCATCAAGGACCTCACTGACCTTGAAGTTCGGGACACAGTAGCAACAAGAGAACCAGGGAACAGGACCAGAGACTCCGACCCCACAGGGTTCACGCTACCGTCATACGGACTGCCGTTAAGAGACAACCAGGAGGGGACCCCCAGTCGCTCCAAGCCACGGGGACCCACCAATCAAAGAGGTGCAGGGGAAAGAAGCCACCAGGTTACTAAACCGGCACTGGGACTAAGGGGACTTGCGGTCAGCACCAGCCTTCCTCCGGGTGACCAGTTTACATTTTGCTGTGAGTAAAGGAAGGAGTTACATTGTAACCCCTTGTGTGGCCTATCTTCTTTCAACACTCTTCTACATCCCCTATCCTCTGGGGCCCGGCCCTACTTGCGGAGGGCCTAACATCCAGGCTGCCACTAACACCAGCCCCATTAGTGAGAACTGTGGAGCGGCGGCTCCATCTACATAGCCGCAACCCGCAAGTGGCGTCATGTGATAAACTTTAATTTAATCTCCCTGTAAATATACCCCTTTTTGAAAAAGCACCCGGGGCATGGAACCGGACAACGGCCACCAAGTGACATTCCCCTGTTATACACCGCCCATGACCCTGGGCGACACACAAGCACACATAAGGGAAAAGAAAATACGTGCTCAGGGAGAAATAAAGTACAGGGAGGAAATAAATCAAACCACAAGTATATTTCCACAGCACACCAAATTGCATACAACAGTTCACTAACAACTAGATCACCACGAACAAGGACCGATAACGCTGGAGCAAGGCTAGAGCTATATTCTGAATGTGAGGCTAGGTTCCACCACTTTTTATATGGCGGAGGCGGCTGTGATAGAACATCAGCAACCTGTGACCCCAGCAGCAATTCACCAGCCAGCAGGAATTAACTCCTGCTAACCCAAAGAACATAGAGCACTAAACAGTCGACGCCCGGCTCTGGCTGAGCAACCAAGAAACATCAGGTTGCCTGCCAGACTCTGCAATGTGGACAGAGTCTGGAGTCGCCCTGATACACAATAACTAAATCTCAAGGAATCTATGATCAGTTTCAGTTTTTTTCTTCACAGACAAGTATTGGAAGCGAGTATGAAAAAAAATACAATGGGAAAAGCCAATTTTTAGTTCTATCGATCTTTAGCACCATGGGTGGGATCCACCATCGGGCTCCGGGAGCGTGGTGCACAGTGACTGGTGTCCTTGGGATTAGGAAGTGTCTACATAACTGCAATGGGCTGGATTTCCATCATCACACCGGAGCTAATTCCACTTGTTAGCGTAGGGCACTTTGTAAATACTTGAGCAACAATTTCCTTGTTGTACAGCGATTTAACAGCGAAAGCAAACAGAAGCAAGGGCAGGAATTCCAGCAGATAAGATCTTCATTCATTAAGAACATTGGCTTATTCCAGTGGATTATATGAGCCGTGTTAATTGTGCTCATTAAGAACTCCGGCAAACACATTTGGATTCTTTTCTGCACAACTAATCATTATTTTATTGATTAGGACAAATATTATTAATTCTCAGTTTTACAAATGGATACTTCTCTATTAATAACCTATTAGGCCATGTGTCCACGCTGCGGAAAATGCGCGGATTTCTCGCGGAAAAGCCGCGGATTTTCCGAAAATCTGCAGCAGCGGCACTTCCAAGCCATTTCAATGGCATTTTGGAAATGCTGTGTCCATGCTGCGGATTTTTCCGCGGCGGATTTGCCGCGGATTTTGATCCGGAAAAATCTGCAACATGTCAATTATTGTTGCGGATTTTGATCCGGATTTTGGCTATAGAATTGGGAAAAAAAAAAAAAATCCGCACCAAAATCCGCGGCAATTCCGCGGTAAATCAGCGGTAAATCCGCACCTTTGAAAAGGTGCGGATTTGCCGCGAAAGTCGCGGATTTTCATGCAGAAAAATCCGCAGCAACATTCTACCGTGGACACATAGCCTTAGGGTACCGTCACACTTTAGCGACGCAGCAGCGATCCCACCAGCGATCTGACCTGGTCAGGATCGCTGCTGTATCGCTACATGGTCGCTGGTGAGCTGTCAAACAGGCAGATCTCACCAGCGACCAGCCCCCAGCCAGCAGCGACGTGCAAGCGACGCTGCGCTTGCACGGAGCCGGCGTCTGGAAGCTGTGGACACTGGTAACTAAGGTAAACATCGGGTATGGTTACCCGATGTTTACCTTAGTTACCAGCGCACACCGCTTAGCTTAGCGTGTGCAGGGAGCAGGAGCCGGCACTGGCAGCGTGAGAGCTGCGGAGGCTGGTAACGAAGGTAAATATCGGGTAACCACCTTGGTTACCCGATGTTTACCTTGGTTACAGCTTACCGCAGGCTGTCAGACGCCGGCTCCTGCTCCCTGCACATTCAGGATTGTTGCTCTCTCGCTGTCACACACAGCGATGTGTGCTTATCAGCGGGAGAGCAACAATAAAAAAACGAACCAGGGCTGTGTGTAACGAGCAGCGATCTCACAGCAGGGTCCAGATCGCTGCTCAGTGTCACACACAGCGAGATCGCTAATGAGGTCACAAAAAACGTGACTCAGCAGCTATCTCGCTGTGTGTGAAGTACCCCTTAGTCTCCGAGGTTCTCCCTGATCTCAAAAGGTGCAAAAAGATGTTCAACAAATGTTGGGCAAACAATTTTCGCAGGAACAGCCGACCTTCTAATGTGTATGGTACTCGTAGTATCCCGACTCACCCGGTGGCATGTTAGATTTCAAAGGACATAACCCAACACCTGAAAGATATGTGACGCCCTGGGCAAGCCAGGGGTCACAGGTCATGACACCACCACACCCTACACCCCGGATAGGTACACCAAAGCTACACCAGAAATCCTTGTTGCCTTCCTCCAGGGGCTGATATCCACACCAGGGGGTGGGCCAGGCGGTTGGCTCCACCCACCGAGGAGTTCACAGCCCTGGAGGTGGGAAAACCAGGCAGTTAGAGTTTGGAGGAGGAAGAGAGATGAGTTGAAGATAGAGATTAGTTTTGCAGTTGAAGGGAGAGTGAAGTGGTAGAGGAGCAAGAGAGAGGAGTAAAGTGGAAGAGACAGTGACAGTTGAGAAAGCCTGAAGTTGGTCCGGGTGTGTGCCCCGGACTGAGAACAACAAGGTTAGCAGACGGCGGTGACCGTCTGCAGGAGAGGCTGCTCGGAGGTTGTCGAAAAGACCGTGGACGGGTGGTGGCCCGGCGGTACCGGAGCAGTATACGAAGAGAAGCCAGCACCATTGGCAGGGGCCTTTCGGATCCCGGCAAGGCTAGGAGCCGCCGTGAATTTGCCAAATCCGTCAGTGAAGGGGACCTCTGGGTCTCCCAACAACCAAGTCCCGATTGAAGGCAACAGTCCAACCGTTAGAGAGAGACACCGCCACCGCCAAGGCACCAGTTTCTTGGGGCCAGCGCCTGCGGGCAAAGAGGGGCTCCTCCGGCCCATATCCAAGCCGGGGAGCTGGTTACCCGTGGGAACCCATTGCTACCAACATAGACTTAGGTGCAGGATAAGGGACCGTCACCGTGAACTACTGGGGAAAAGCAACAGCTGCCGTCCGTGGGAACCGTCTTTCCAGCCGTGTGTTTTACCGAGAACTGTGTCCCTGTCTCAGGCTGAGTGAGTACCACAGTGCCGTGAGGCACAGCGCTGCCCCCGCGTCCCTCCACCCCACCAGGCCCTGCACCGGCCCGCCATCCCTCATCCCCCAACTCATCACTGGGCCCCGGGACGACCACCCCCTACCCACAGAGGGGAGAACCAACAACTTTGCTGCTCCCTGTCACCGCTCCCGGGATCCCCATACAGAGCAGCGGTGGTGTCCATACAATCGCCACAACCGTGGGTGGCGTCACGGACAATAAACAATCCCAAAAACTAATCCCCTTTTCACTCACTGGCGAGGAGCGCCGCTCGAGTCCCCGGGATCCGGCCCATCGCTCGAGCCACCGAGCAGCAGCAGGCCGCAGCAGCAGCGGCAGCCGGACCCGAGCAGTGGGAGAGCGCGGCGTCCCCTCCTCCGCCCACGACAGATAAGCCCTTAGCATAATCTCTACTCCACCAAACTGTACAGTAGGCACAATGGAGTCAGGGGTAACGATCTCCCAGACTCGTCCATCGGATGTAGATAGAGCAATGTCCGTCACTGCACAGAACACGTCTCCTCCAGAGTCCAGTGATGGCGGATTAACACCACTCCATCCAATGCTCAGCACGTTAATGTATGGCTTGGCATTGTGCTTGGTGATGTATGGCTTGGCATTGTGCTTGGTGATGTACGGCTCGGCATTATGCTTGGTGATGTACGGCTCGGCATTGTGCTTGGTGATGTACGGCTCAGCATTGGGCTTGGTAATGTACGGGTCGGCATTGTGCTTGGTCATGTACGGCTCGGCATTGTGCTTGGTGATGTACGGCTCGGCATTGTGCTTGGTAATGTACGGCTCGGCATTGTGCTTGGTGATGTACGGCTCGGCATTGTGCTTGGTGATGTACGGCTCGGCATTGTGCTTGGTGATGTACGGCTCGGCATTGTGCTTGGTGATGTACGGCTCGGCATTGTGCTTGGTGATGTACGGCTCGGCATTGTGCTTGGTGATGTACGGCTCGGCATTGTGCTTGGTGATGTACGGCTCGGCATTGTGCTTGGTGATGTACGGCTCGGCATTGTGCTTTGTGATGTAGGGTTCGGCATTGTGCTTGGGGATGTATGGATCGGCATTGTGCTTGGTGATGTATGGATCGGCATTGTGCTTGGTGATGTATGGCTCCGCATTGTGCTTGGTGATGTATGGCTCCGCATTGTGCTTGGTGATGTACGGCAGCAGCTGCTCGGCCATAAAGCTCCAGGTGGGCGCAGTGTTTGTGCCGATGTCACCAGAGGAAGTCTGAACTTCGCAGTTATGGAGTCAGCAAAGTGGTGGTGATTTTTCTGCCATCTGCTTCCCTGCTTTGTAACATTATGTAGTCTCTCCTTTGTGGTTGAGTTGCTGCGGCTCCTTCCACTTCTCAATAATATCCCTCACAGGTGATGAGGAAGATTCAGGAGGAAGAAATGTCATGAACAGACTAATGGACTTGTTATACACTAGGGGACAAGGAGGCCGGATGTTATACACCAGGGGCGAGGGGGCCGTATGCTGTACACCAGGGGCCGGATGTTGTACACCGGGGGCAAGGGGCGAGGGGGCCGGATATTGTATACTGAGGGCCGGATGGTATACACCGGGGGGGGGCGAGGGGGGGCAGATGTTTTACACCACAGGCGAGGGGGCCGGATATTGTAAACTGGGAGGTGAGGTGGCCGGATGTTATACCCTGGGGGGCGGATCTTGTACACCGGGAGGTGAGGGGGATGGATGTTATACACTGGGGGGCGGATCTTGTACACCGGGAGGTGAGGGGGCTGGATGTTATACACTGGGGGGCGGATCTTGTACACCGGGAGGTGAGGGGGATGGATGTTATACACTGGGGGGGCGGATCCTGTACACCAGGAGGTGAGGGGGATGGATGTTATACACTGGGGGGCGGATCCTGTACACCAGGAGGTGAGGGGGATGGATGTTATACACTGGGGGGCGGATCTTGTACACCGGGAGGTGAGGGGGCTGGATGTTATACACTGGGGGGCGGATCTTGTACACCAGGAGGTGAGGGGGATGGATGTTATACACTGGGGGGCGGATCCTGTACACCAGGAGGTGAGGGGGATGGATGTTATACACTGGGGGGCGGATCCTGTACACCGGGAGGTGAGGGGGCTGGATGTTATACACTGGGGGGCGGATCCTGTACACCAGGAGGTGAGGGGGATGGATGTTATACACTGGGGGGCGGATCCTGTACACCAGGAGGTGAGGGGGATGGATGTTATACACTGGGGGGCGGATCCTGTACACCGGGAGGTGAGGGGGATGGATGTTATACACTGGGGGGCGGATCTTGTACACCGGGAGGTGAGGGGGCTGGATGTTATACACTGGGGGGCGGATCTTGTACACCAGGAGGTGAGGGGGATGGATGTTATACACTGGGGGGCGGATCCTGTACACCAGGAGGTGAGGGGGATGGATGTTATACACTGGGGGGCGGATCTTGTACACCGGGAGGTGAGGGGGATGGATGTTATACACTGGGGGGCGGATCCTGTACACCAGGAGGTGAGGGGGATGGATGTTATACACTGGGGGGCGGATCTTGTACACCGGGAGGTGAGGGGGCTGGATGTTATACACTGGGGGGCGGATCTTGTACACCGGGAGGTGAGGGGGATGGATGTTATACACTGGGGGGCGGATCCTGTACACCAGGAGGTGAGGGGGATGGATGTTATACACTGGGGGGGCGGATCCTGTACACCGGGAGGTGAGGGGGCTGGATGTTATACACTGGGGGGTGGATCTTGTACACCGGGAGGTGAGGGGGATGGATGTTATACACTGGGGGGCGGATCTTGTACACCGGGAGGTGAGTGGGATGGATGTTATACACTGGGGGGCGGATCTTGTACACCGGGAGGTGAGGGGGATGGATGTTATACACTGGGGGGCGGATCTTGTACACCGGGAGGTGAGGGTGCTGGATGTTATACACTGGGGGGCGGATCTTGTACACCAGGAGGTGAGGGGGATGGATGTTATACACTGGGGGGCGGATCCTGTACACCAGGAGGTGAGGGGGCTGGATTTTATACACTGGGGGGGCGGATCCTGTACACCGGGAGGTGAGTGGGATGGATGTTATACACTGGGGGGCGGATCTTGTACACCGGGAGGTGAGGGGGCTGGATGTTATACACTGGGGGGCGGATCTTGTACACCGGGAGGTGAGGGGGATGGATGTTATACACTGGGGGGCGGATCTTGTACACCGGGAGGTGAGGGGGATGGATGTTATACACTGGGGGGCGGATCTTGTACACCAGGAGGTGAGGGGGATGGATGTTATACACTGGGGGGCAGATCTTGTACACCAGGAGGTGAGGGGGATGGATGTTATACACTGGGGGGCGGATCTTGTACACCAGGAGGTGAGGGGGCTGGATGTTATACACTGGGGGGCGGATCTTGTACTCCAGGAGGTGAGGGGGATGGATGTTATACACTGGGGGGCGGATCTTGTACACCGGGAGGTGAGGGGGATGGATGTTATACACTGGGGGGCGGATCCTGTACACCAGGAGGTGAGGGGGCTGGATGTTATACACTGGGGGGCGGATCTTGTACACCGGGAGGTGAGTGGGATGGATGTTATACCCTGGGGGGCGGATCCTGTACACCAGGAGGTGAGGGGGCTGGATGTTATACACTGGGGGGGGCGGATCTTGTACACCAGGAGGTGAGGGGGCTGGATGTTATACCCAGGGGGGGCGGATCCTGTACACCAGGAGGTGAGGGGGCTGGATGTTATACACTGGGGGGGAGGCGGATCTTGTACACCAGGAGGTGAGGGGGCTGGATGTTATACACTGGGGGGCGGATCTTGTACTCCAGGAGGTGAGGGGGATGGATGTTATACACTGGGGGGCGGATCTTGTACACCGGGAGGTGAGGGGGATGGATGTTATACACTGGGGGGCGGATCCTGTACACCAGGAGGTGAGGGGGCTGGATGTTATACACTGGGGGGCGGATCTTGTACACCGGGAGGTGAGGGGGATGGATGTTATACCCTGGGGGGCGGATCCTGTACACCGGGAGGTGAGGGGGATGGATGTTATACACTGGGGGGCGGATCCTGTACACCGGGAGGTGAGGGGGCTGGATGTTATACACTGGGGGGCGGATCTTGTACACCGGGAGGTGAGGGGGCTGGATGTTATACACTGGGGGGGCGGATCTTGTACACCAGGAGGTGAGGGGGCTGGATGTTATACACTGGGGGGGCGGATCTTGTACACCGGGAAGTGAGGGGGCTGGATGTTATACACTGGGGGGCGGATCTTGTACACCGGGAGGTGAGGGGGCTGGATGTTATACACTGGGGGGCGGATCCTGTACACCAGGAGGTGAGGGGGCTGGATGTTATACACTGGGGGGCGGATCTTGTACACCGGGAGGTGAGGGGGCTGGATGTTATACACTGGGGGGCGGATCTTGTACACCGGGAGGTGAGGGGGCTGGATGTTATACACTGTGGGGGCGGATCCTGTACACCAGGAGGTGAGGGGGCTGGATGTTATACACTGGGGGGCGGATCTTGTACACCGGGAGGTGAGGGGGCTGGATGTTATACACTGTGGGGGCGGATCCTGTACACCAGGAGGTGAGGGGGCTGGATGTTATACACTGGGGGCGGATCTTGTACACCAGGAGGTGAGGGGGCTGGATGTTATACACTGCGGGGCAAATTTTGTACACCGGGGGCAATGATACTGATTAAGATATGTGAAACTATATGGCAAAAAGGATATCAAATATTAGAAAATCACCATCACGTAAAAGATGGTCTTGTCAATAGGGATATATGTGATGCCCCGACTGGCTCTACTTCATCTACCCACTTGCCTTGTCTTTTTTGGCTATTTCAGGAACAGATGGATAACCACATCCATAAAGCGGTTTATCCACTACTCGGACAACCCCTTCTCAATCCGTATATTTTCCCTTCGATAATAATAACACTTATACTCACCTCCGGTGCCAGCGCTGCTGCAGAGAATAGCAAATACCTGGAGACAGGTTCCTTTAAGGCCACGATATGGCTCCGTATGGGAAGTTCTATATCTAAAGTCAAGAATAAAATAAAATCTGATCACAATTAACAGGGAAACCTTCTCCAACATAGATCTTCCACATGGAACACTTTTATGGCCATCTTAAAGATGGTCCAGGAGAGGAGTCCACCTAGGATAATAGGAAGAAAGCTGCAGTATTACGGTATTATGGAATGAAAGTCAATGTCACCGTCTGGCGCTGAACAGTTTTATTTGACATCTGCATGTTTGTAATGAAAAGGGAAAAAAACATGATAACCAGAGAGGGGATCACATTAGATATTGTAAACAGAATTGCATTTTAGGGAAATCTTAATCAGTTTTTTTTCTTTTATTATTGCACCTAGATCAGTTGATTTGGTGAACAAGACACAAGACGCCTTTTCATTGCAATGTAGGATACATTCGTCAGAATTAGTGATACATAAACCACAGAGTACATTTTATTCCTCCGGACGTCTCAATAGTCATGTAAACGATCATTGCTCACAATGGCAAGTAATCCTGCAACGTCTTATGAGATACATTGAGTAGTGTCTCCGCTAGTAACATAAGTACTCCAGAGCACAGATACATTAGGAGCATGTGGTTTGTTATGCTAGTGAGCATTCGTTGGGTTTTCCATCCTTTTCCTAAAAAATACCAACCTTATACCTTCCCTATTGGAGCAGGGATGTCATAGACCCACCCGGACATCAGATATAGTCAGTACTTGATGGATATGGAAAGTCCTGGATCTAGCAATGGAAAACCAAAGACACGGTCTAAGCTTCGGATCATGAGAATGTGGTCCCAAAGGCCCCGGTTTCCTAATTTTTTGAGAAAATGCAGAGACTATCTGCTACAATGTAGAAACTGTACTGTAGTCGTAAAAGCAGGGTAACAAAGTCCTTACACGTAAAGGGGTTGTCCACTACTTTTACATTGATGGCTTATCCTTACAATGGGTCATGAATGTCTGATCAGCAGGGGTCCGACACCCAACGCCCTTACCGATCAGCGGTTCTCTGTGCCGGGGGCGGCCAGAAATGCTCAGTTCCAGAGCTGCTCCATCATCTGGTCTTCTAATAGCAGCCGGGTACTGTTCTTCCGATGGCACCACCGCCGATCAGTTATTCTCAGTCCAAGGCGGTGGCAGCAGGCAGTTGGAAATGCTCAGTTCCAGAGCTATCCCGTCTCCTGATAGTGGCAGTGGCCGGGTAATTCACATCCATCCCTTATTGATCTAAATGGGAGGTGGATGTACAGTCCCCAGCCGGGGCCACTATTAGAAGGCGGAACAGGTCTGGAACTGAACATTTCCAACTGCCTGCTGCCGCCACCGGGACCCCAGAACAACTCATTGGCGGGGGTGTGAAGTGTTGGCCCCCGACCGATCTGACATTGATGGTTTATCCTTAAGGCCCCGTTACACGCAATGACGTATCTAACGATATATCGCCGGGGTCACGGATCCGTGACGCACATCCGGCATCGTTAGCGACGTCGTTGCGTGTGACACCAACGAACGTCAGTTAACGATCAAAAATACTCACCTTATCGTTGATCGTTGACATGTCGTTCATTTTCAAAAAATCGTTTATTGTTGCAGGACGGAGGTTGTTCGTCGTTCCTGAGTCAACACACATCGCTACGTGTGACACCTCGGGAACGACGAACTGCAGCTTACCTGCGGCCGCCGGCAATGTGGAAGGAAGGAGGTGGGCGGGATGTTTGGCCCGCTCTTCTCCGCCCCTCCGCTTCTATTAGGCAGCCGTTTAGTGACGCCGCACGAACCGCCCCCTTAGAAAGGAGGCGGTTCGCCGGCAACAGCGACGTCGCTCAGCAGGTAAGTCTGTGTGACGGGTCCGAGCGATGTTGTGCACCACGGGCAGCGATTTGCCTGTGACGCACAACCAACGGGGACGGGTGCTTTCACCAGCGATATCGCTGCGTGTAAAGCCCCCTTTGGGCTAGGTTATGAATGTAAAAGTAGTGGACAACCCCTTTAAGAGTCACTCAGTGACTACATGCACACTACAACTTTTTCAAACGCATTCTGTCTGGACTACGCCAGTAAAAGCACCAAAAAGAAATGCCATAAAAAAATGGACATTATGCACTGCAATGTGAAAACATATTGCTGTGCACATGTTCAGCATTTTGTTACCTCTGTTAACCGCTTCTGGATTCGGTTAAAAGAAATAAAATGTTCATTCTTCGGGTGGCTTCATTTGAAAGCCGCCCGCTCTCTAGAATTAAAAATGACGAAAAAAAGTTGCCAGTGGCAGTGCCGCCACAAAAACGCCAGTGGAGCAGCTTCAGGAAAAAAAAGCCACCGATTTTTCCGTGAACGGCTTCATGAATAAAACTTCGAAGTCTCTGCCGTGGGATTAAAGTGCACATAGCCACTAGAAGATTTCTCCTTTTAGGCTATGTGTACATGGAATCTCTTTTTTTTGAGTTTTTGAAGAAGAGACAGAACATCTTTGAGGATGATTTTTAGAGTTTTTCCCTTAGTTTCCGATCAGGTTTCTGCTCCAAAAACTCTTAGGGAAACTCTATGTACAGATAGAGTTAAGTTCCGGACACAGAACGGCTTTTCCAAGTGGATTCCGTCCGGAATCAGCCTGAAGAAGGGTTCCATAATATGAACATAATGCACAGCAATGTAAAAACATCATTGCTATACACGTTCCATCTTATGTTACGTCTTTTAACCATTTCAGTGTTCGGAAACCCTGAAGCAGTTAAAATAAGTGACAGGCTCATTCTTCGGGCGGCTTCCACCCATTGTACTAAGAGCATAGCGCTAAGGATGCCGCAAGACACGACAAAGCCGCTTCACCGGCATTTTACATGGAGAGACCTAGAAAAAAAACTCATTGGCTGAAGTTTTTCCAGACTTTACAGAGCATCTTTTCATACATTCTTACTATCTGTGGAGGTAGAACATTATTTTTGCAGGAAGGAGTGCACTAATGTCCTCATGGTCGTTCCCGCTCCGTAGTTTTGCACACAATCAATGATATGTATAATTAGTTCTATGAGATGTAGAGCCAAAGCTAGCATCATACCCAACAACCCAAAACCACCGGGTCCAAGACTCAGAAGATGGAAAATAGAAAATGACGGAGGTTTGAACGCAAACTTCTATCTCCACCACGAATTAAGTGAAACAACCTAAACAATGTGAGTCCAAAACGCTATATAGAAATTATATGACTTAGCAAATTAAGGGTTTAATTAGTGTGAAAGCCAAATGTCCAACCAACACACATCTGACACTTCAGAGCCCCTGCGTGCCCCATATGCCATTATTAACATGGCTCCAAACTCAGTTGTGATTGCCATTTGTACATCCCTACAGCTATGCCCCTGCCATCTGCATAAATATACAGAGCATTCACTTGGTCAATTAAATTATATTCTGCAGCAATAAATTAAAATTTTATGGGTATGTGCAGTAAGACAAGACCCATATATACTTTATCATACTGAAACATGTCCCATAGCTGGGCATGTACATTACAATAGGGTCGAAGCCTGTTTCTAGAAGCCTCTAGCAGCTTCTAGTAGTCCTTGTAGAACTATATAAACCAGCCAGAGCTAGCGAGGTGCTGAGAGTGCGAGGTACTGAAGTAAAGGGAGGCGACTGAAGATAAGTGTGGCATAGTTTTAACACAATCTCATAGTGGTGATAACTGTAACTGTTTAATTTCATTAGGGATTTGTTGTCTGTGTTTGTCTGGGGTACTGTGAAAAAGCAAAAAAAAAAAAAAAAAAAGTGTGTCTAGTGATTTAGTCAGTAGTATTAGCCACACCTGTTTCTAGAAGCTTCTAGCAGCTTCTAGTAGTCCTTGTAGAACTATATAAACCAGCCAGAGCTAGCGAGGTGCTGAGAGTGCGAGGTACTGAAGTTAAGGCCCCGTCACACTAAGCAACATCGCTAGCAACATCGCTGGTAACGAACAACTTTTGTGACGTTGCTAGCGATGTTGCTGTGTGTGACATCCAGCAACAACCTGGCCCCTGCTGTGAGGTCGTTGGTTGTTGCTGAATGTCCTGGGCCATTTTTTAGTTGTTGCTGTCCTGCTGTGAAGCACAGATCGCTGTGTGTGACAGCGAGACAGCAACAACTAATGTGCAGTGAGCAGGGAGCCAGCTTCTGCTGAGGCTGGTAACTAATGTAAACATCGGGTAACCAAGAAGCCCTGTCCTTGGTTACCCGATATTTACCTTTGATACCAGCCTCCTCCCTCTCACTGCCTGTGCTGCCGGCTCCTGCTCTGTGCACAGATAGCTGCAGCACACATCAGGCAATTAACCCGATGTGTGCTGTAACTAGGAGAGCAAGGAGCCAGCGCTCAGTGTGCGCTGCTCCCTGCTCTGTGCACATTTAGCTGCAGCATACATCGGGTTAATTAACCTGATGTGTGCTGTAACTAGGAGACTGGGGGCTGGTCACTGGTTGCTGGTGAGCTCACCAGCAACTCGTGTAGCCACGCTCCAGCGATCCCTGCCAGGTCAGGTTGCTGGTGGGATCGCTGGAGCGTCGCAGTGTGACAGCTCACCAGCAACCTCCTAGCAACTTACCAGCGATCCCTATCGTTGTTGGGATCGCTGGTAAGTTGCTTAGTGTGACTGGACCTTAAAGGGAGGCGACTGAAGATAAGTGTGGCATAGTTTTAACACAATCTCATAGTGGTGATAACTGTAGCTGTTTAAGAAGAGAAGAGTCGCCGTAAGCTGATCGATTGCTGGGACTTGCCGGGTCTCGCTGTTTGAGGACTTTCGCCTGTCATACGCTACATCAGCATTATGGAAGAGAAGAAAATCCACATGGTCACCTGCAACACATGCTACATGTTTACGGATCTGCCGCACAAGAAATTCAACTTCACCTGTCAAAAGTGCAAACTTGTTGCCCTCTTAGAGGAAAAGGTGCGGGGACTGGAAGAAAGAATAGCAACTTTGAAGCTAATTAAAGAACATGAGGACTTCTTGGACGAGGCAGAAGCAACAATTCAGGATATGGAAAGTGAGAAAAGCTTCAGAACACATACAGAGGCTGAAAAGTGGACACATGTGACCAAAAGAAGCCAGCGGATCAAGTGGTCGGCACCACCCACACAGCTTAGCAACCAATATGAAGCCCTCATGCTGGAGAATGAAAATGGCACAGCTCAGGATGATACCGTCTCTACAGGAGAAGACACAGTATCATCAAAAGAAGTTACTTTGTCAACAAAAGCAGAAACAAAAGACACTCAAAAGCACTCAGGAGCAACAAGCAGTGCGTCCAGAAAGAAAAGAAGAGTGGTAGTTATGGGCGACTCACTACTAAGAGGCACGGAGGCAACTATCTGCAGGCCGGACATAACCGCACGAGAAGTATGCTGCCTCCCTGGAGCAAAAATCAAGGACGTGGCCAACAGGATACCAACTATCCTCGGATCCAAGGACGAATACCCGTTCCTATTGATACATGTAGGAACAAACGACACGGCAAGAAATGATCTGCCAACTATTTGTGAAGACTTTGAAATTCTGGGGAAGAAAATAAAGGAACGGAACGTACAGGTTGTTTTCTCATCAATCCTCCCAGTCGATGGCCATGGTGTCAGAAGATGGAATAGGATACTAGATTTGAACAACTGGCTACGACGGTGGTGCAGGCAGCAAGGATTTGGATTCTTAGACCATGGAGTGAATTACCTCTACGATGGACTTCTCGCAAGAGACGGGATACACCTCACAAAACCTGGGAAACACACGTTCGCCAGAAGGCTTGCCACACTCATCAGGAGGGCTTTAAACTAGAAGAAGAGGGGATGGGAGAAAAAACAGCAGACAAGAACATGCAGCAGAAGGACAAACTAATCAAGGATACTAGATGCCGTAAAGAGGACCCAAGACAGGGTACTAAGAAGGAAGCTGAGAAAAGGGGAGCAAAACTTCTTTCCTGCATGCTGACCAATGCAAGAAGCCTGACCAATAAGATGGAGGAACTGGAGCTGGTAATGTATGAGGAGAAATACGACATAGTAGGAATAACTGAGACATGGTTAGATGATAGTTATGACTGGGCGGCTAACCTGCAAGGATATGAATTGTTTAGGAGGGATCGTAAAAAAAGGAAAGGGGGTGGAGTCTGTCTATATATAAAGTCCAGTTTAAAGCCCAGACTAAGAGAAGATATTCAAGAGGGAAATGAAGAGGTGGAATCTCTATGGGTGGAGATACAAGGAGGGAAAACTAATAAAATACTCATAGGGGTTTGTTATAAGCCACCAAATATAACAGAAACCACTGAAAATGTATTATTGAAACAAATAGACAAAGCAGCAAATCACAATGAGGTGATTATTATGGGGGACTTCAATTACCCCGATATAGACTGGGAAACTGAAACCTGTGTATCTCAGAAAGGAAACCGGTTTCTGTCAGTAACTAAGGATAATTATCTGTCCCAACTTGTGCCGGGCCCAACTAGAGGGGCAGCCCTTCTGGACTTAATTTTAAGCAACAAGCCAGATAGAATAACAGACGTACGAGTGGATGGGCACCTAGGGAATAGTGACCACAATATAATACAATTCCACTTGTCCTTTAGTAAGGTGCCTTGGAGGGGGGTTACAAAAACGCTGAATTTCAGGAAAGCAAAGTTTGATCAACTTAGAGAAGACCTTCGCCAAATTGATTGGGACAATGTCCTCAAAAATGGGAGCACAGAAAATAAGTGGGAAATTTTTAAATCGGTATTAAACACCCACTGCGAGCTAGCCATACCATACAGAAATAAAAGGGCTAGGAACAGGAGAAAACCAATGTGGCTTAATAAGGATGTAAAAGGGGCAATGAATAATAAGAAAAAGGCATTTAAAAAGCTAAAACAAGAAGGCAGCGAGGAAGCATTAAAAATATATAGAGAAAAAAATAAAATGTGTAAAAAACAAATATATTTAGCAAAAGTAGAAACTGAGAGACTCATTGCTAAGGAAAGCAAAACAAATCCCAAACTATTCTTTAATTATATAAACAGAAAAAAGATTAAAATTGATGGTGTTGGCCCTTTAAAGAATAATGAGGGTAAAATCATAGAAAGCGATGTGGGAAAAGCAAATGTTTTAAATACTTTTTTCTCAACTGTGTTCACACAGGAAAAGCATATGCCAGGGGAAATGCAGAGTGATCATGTAAATGCCCCATTAAGTATGACCTGCCTAACCCAGGAAGAAGTGCAGAACCGACTTAGTAACATTAAAATTGACAAATCACCAGGCCCTGATGGCATTCACCCTCGGGTATTAAGGGAGTTAAGTAATGTGATAGACAGGCCTCTATTCCTTTTATTTAAAGACTCTATAGAAACTGGGTCTGTTCCACTGGATTGGCGGCTAGCAAATGTGGTACCAATATTCAAAAAAGGGTGCAAAAGGGAACCTGGAAACTATAGGCCGGTAAGCTTAACATCTGTTGTGGGTAAAATGTTTGAAGGGTTTTTAAGGGATACTATTATGGAATGTCTCAATGTTAATAACTGTTTAACTCCATATCAACATGGATTTATGAAGGATCGCTCCTGTCAAACTAACCTGATCAGCTTCTATGAGGATGTAAGCTCTCACATGGACCGAGGAGAATCATTGGATGTCATTTATCTCGACTTCGGTAAAGCATTTGACACTGTCCCACATAAAAGACTGCTAAGTAAAATGAGAAAGCTTGGGCTCGGGGAAAATGTGTGTAGATGGGTAGGTAGCTGGCTTAGTGGTAGAAAACAAAGAGTGGTTATTAATGGTGCATACTCAGATTGGGCCAGGGTTACTAGTGGGGTGCCACAGGGGTCTGTATTGGGCCCCCTACTATTTAATATATTTATTAATGATCTGGTGGATGGTTTACAGAGTAAAATATCAGTATTTGCAGATGATACAAAACTATGTAAGGTAGTTAACACAAAGGAGGACAGTTTGCAACTACAGATGGACTTGAGTAAATTGGAGAATTGGGCTGAAAAATGGCAAATGAGGTTTAACACAGATAAGTGTAAGGTTATGCACATGGGAAGGAGAAACAGATGCTACGATTACTTACTAAATGGGAAACTGCTGGGGAAATCAGACATGGAAAAAGACTTAGGCATCTTAGTGAATAAGAATCTAAATTGGAGTGCCCAGTGTCAGGCAGCAGCCACCAAAGCAAATAGGGTGATGGGATGCATTAGAAGAGGTCTGGGGGCACGAGATGAAAACATCATTCTCCCTCTGTACAAATCACTAGTCAGACCACACTTGGAGTATTGTGTGCAATTTTGGGCGCCGGTGCTGAAGAAAGACATTACTGAACTTGAAAGGGTTCAGAGGCGGGCTACTAAAATAATAAATGGAATGGGTGCATTACAATACACGGAAAGGTTATCAAAATTAGGTCTATTTACTCTAGAAAAGAGAAGACTTAGGGGAGACCTAATAAATATGTACAAATATATCAGAGGGCCATATAGAGATCTCTCCCATGATCTGTTTGTACCAAGGACTATGACAAGAACAAGGGGGCATTCTTTTCGATTGGAGGAAAGAAAATTCCTACATCAGCATAGAAGAGGGTTCTTCACGGTAAGAGCAGTGAGGCTCTGGAACTCTCTTCCTGAGGAAGTGGTGATGGCCAACTCACTGAATGAATTTAAGAGAGGAATGGATGCATTTCTTGTTAGCAAAAGTATAGAAGGTTATAAATAGCATAATCTTACAGGTAGATAGAAGAGCGACCAAGATTATTAGAGGAATGGGTGGGCTGCAATACCAAGACAGGTTATTAAACTTGGGGTTAGTTAGTTAGGAAAAACAAAGGCTTAGGGGGATCTAATCACAATGTATAAATATATGAGGGGACAGTACAGAGACCTTTCCAAAGATCTCTTTACACCTAGGCCTGCGACTGGAACACGGGGGCATCCGCTACGTCTTGAGGAAAGAATGTTTAATCATAATCACAGATGAGGACTCTTTACTGTACGAGCAGTGAGACTATGGAGCTCTCTGCCGTATGATGTTGTATTGAGGGATTCACAAGTAAAATTTAAGCAGAGCCTGATCGCATTAATTGAAAAATATAATATTACCAGTTATGTATATTGGATTTTATGACAGGGTGTTGATCCAGGGAACTAGTCTGATTGCCGTATGTGGAGTCAGGAAGGAATTTTTTTCCCCATTGGAGCTTATTTGACACATTGGGGTTTTTTTGCCTTCCTCTGGATCAACATGTTAGGCTACGGGTTGAACTAGATGGACTTAGAGTCTCCCTTCAACCTTAAAAACTGTGAAACTGTGAATTACAGTGGGACCAGACCACCATCTAACACACATGATCGTGTCTGAACATTTCCCCAATGGCAGATTGTAAGAGGGTTGAAAATTCACTGTGAGCATTCACCCTTCAAATAATCTTTAGTCAGACAGGTTAAAAAAATTAAAAAAAATAAAATAAATATATAAATATATATATTAGCTATAATAACCCAAGTTTTCCATTCAGCTTGTAGAAGGGTCTCTAAAGCACTTATAATCATCGTAACCAGCACATAATACTAAAGGCAAGGAAGCAATCTCATAAAGTAGCATCATATAGTAGAAGTGGCTCAATAAGGAGGGAAGCATGTATTTTTAGAGAAAGAAGGAATGAAAGAAAGAAAAAGAAAGGGAGAGAAAGAAGGCAAGGGAAAGAAAGAAGGCAAGGGGGAAAAAAAGACAAGGGGAATAAAAGAAAATGGAAAAAAAAGACAAGGGGAAAAAGACAAGAGAAAGAAAGGAAGACAAGGGAAAGAAAGGAGACAAGGGAAAGAAGAAGACTAGGGAAAGAAAAGGAGACTAGGGAAAGAAAAGGAGACTAGGGAAAGAAAAGGAGACTAGGGAAAGAAAGGAGACTAGGGAAAGAAAGGAGACAAGGAAAAGAAAGAAAGAAGACTAGGGAAAGAAAGGAGACTAGGGAAAGAAAGGAGACAAGGAAAAGAAAGAAAGAAGACTAGGGAAAGAAAGAAAGAAGACTAGGGAAAGAAAGAAGACTAGGGAAAGAAAGAAGACTAGGGAAAGAAAGAAGACTAGGGAAAGAAAAGAAAACTAGGGAAAGAAAGGAGACTAGGGAAAGAAAGGAGACTAGGGAAAGAAAGGAGACTAGGGAAAGAAAGAAAGAAGACAAGGGAAAGAAAGGAGACTAGGGAAAGAAAGAAAGAAGACAAGGGAAAGAAAGGAGACTAGGGAAAGAAAGAAGACTAGGGAAACAAACAAGGGAAACAAAGAAAAAAAGGAAAACAAGAAAAAAGGGAATAAAGAAGGGATAGGAAAGAAGGGGAGGGGGTATGGAAAGAAAAAAGGGGAGGGCAGGTAAAGATAAAAGGGGAGGGCAGGAAAAAAAAAGAAGAGAACGTCAGGGAAGAGAAAAAAAGAGAAAGAAAGTTAAAGAAAGAAAAGAGAGAGAGAAAGAAAAAGAAAAGCGAAAGAAAGATCACGATTACATTGCTGCATGTGTGAGTTATCAGTGGATGTCCGTGCACGAGAGACCTGCATTGTGTCTGTGCCACAATCTTCTAAGTTGTTGAGAGCACTTGAGATGCCAAGTGGTGAAGGCTTCGGTGAAGAGGTGCATTGTGGGAAAGGCATGCCGCTCGCTAGTAGGACAATCTGTCAGAAGGCATGCAAACAGGAGAAAAGGAGAGGGATGAAAGCGACCAGCAAGGACATATGGAAAATGCTACAGGAGAGTTTCTCGGCTAGAAATCAAGTCTATATCATTACTTATTGCAGAAGTCGTGTGAGGGTATTCAGGCATGAGATGTGTAAATAAAATCGAGGAGCAAAGTCGTTATGTTTTCTTCTATAAATAGGTAAAAATAGAATTATGCAGAAGTGCAACATTTCATGGTAACGTTATACAGGAGTACATAAACCATGGCAGCCAGAGGTTCTTAGTAACGCAAGTTAGAACACCTGGAGAAAAAAAGAGAACGTGCAAATTGTGCCGGATACAACATTTCCAGAATGAAGATGTTAAGTAAGACGATAGCACCCAGAGGAGTGAGGCGGAGGTCAGAATGAAACATTTGCTACATGACTATGGATGACTTAATAATGAGGTGCAAATGTGCGTAATCTATAGCTGCCAATTAGCTAATGGACGTGGCCGACCACCAGCGCCGACTCTCCCCATCCATACCGGTCATTTCAGAAGGAAAGACAAGGATCAGATCTAACACTTAAGGAGGACCTGAAAAGTATCCAGTTTCTCTTATTTTATTCCCGCTATTCCTCTGAATATTCCAGGTGGTTTTGTTTTTTCTTAAATCCGCCATGGAGTTTATTTAGGGCTATTTTTGAAAAACTGTACAAGGGGGCGTGGCTCACAGATACTGGGGGGTATCTCTACCTGTGAACCACGCCCCCTTGGTAAAAAAAAACAACACATAGAAATTAGCATAACGTAAACAAGGCCCATATCTCAGGAACCTTATGGTGGATTATTAAATTACAACATTAATAAATTAAACAAAAACTGAATACTAAAAGGGAGCACCAGGAATAAAAAAAAAAAGAGAAAAACTTGTCCACTGTTTACCGGTAACAGGACACCCCTAATGAAGGCTTGTCACAAATTTGTATATTTTTTTAAAAAAAAAATGCCGCTGTTCTCCTGAATCCGGCGATGTTTTTATTTTGTTCCTGCGACCCTCTGTTCCCGAGATATGGCCACTTCTTCTCTTTTATAATTCCAGCATTTTTAGCCAAGTGGGTGTGGCCCCCAATTCTTTTTTCCATGGGCGTATTTTATGAGGACCACACCCAGTTGGGCAATATACTAGAATTACATACAGGGAAGAGGGAGCAATATCTCAGGAATGGAGAGGAGCAGGAACAAAAGAACAACATCACCGGATTCAGGAGAACAGCGGCATTTACACCAGGAAAAAAAAAATACATGTTTATGGCAAGTGGTGGGGGTGCTAAGACCCTTTTACATGGGCCAATAATCAGATGGTGGAGCAATTGAACGAACAATTGTTCTAAATTGTTGGCCCATATGAAAACACGACAAACATATATTGTCGGTTAACATGTGGAGCCGTAACGTCCTGCCGACAACGATGGATTAGGTTGCAAAAACGATCAACTAACTGATATACGAGCCTTTTGCCCATTCATCGGCTGATCGGTTGTATGTCTACACAGGTCAATGATTGAGAATGAGAATGTTCCGCCAATTACCGGCCATGTAAGAAGACTTTGATGGCACGTTTGGCCAATTACCGGCCCATGTAAGGAGACTTTGATGGCACGTTTGACCAATTACCGGCCCACGTAAGGAGACTTTGATGGCACTTTTGGCCAATTACTGGCCATGTATGGAGAGTTGATGGCACGTTTGGCCAATTACCGGCCATGTAAGGAGACTTTGATGCACCATTTGCCAAGTTACCGGCCATGTAAGGGGACTTTGATGGCACGTTCAGCCAATTACCGGGCATGTAAGGACACTTTGATGGTACGTTTGGCCAATTACTGGCCATGTAAGAGGACTTTGATGCCATGTTTGGCCAGTTACCAGCCCATGTAAGGGGACTTTGATGGCCAGCATGGAACCATACATCCAAGCTCTTCAATCCTTTACATAAGGACAGGACAAGCAATATAATCACACACAATTAGTCACTTAGCTATACTGCACATTTGCACCTCGTTGGCAATTCCCTCCGGTCATTGACGAGGACGTGAACCTTTCGTTGTTTCCACCCACATTGGCCGATAGTGAACTACACAGTCTCACGTACGCTGGCCATAAAAATTAGATAAATATTTTTGGGTAGCATTGATTTCTGCAAAATTGGACGTATATGAATGTGATTTAATTCACTGGATATTATCATACCCCATCCTTTTCTCTCCATGGAGAGAAGCCCTGCCAGATCTAGGCAAATATAAGCATGCAAGTATATGGTGGCATTGGGCAGAGATAATGTCTGGACAAGAGCTATCTTAAGCCTGTGGTCCGCAATAGAAACCCGGTAATCCTAGGGGTAAGGGCGTAATTCACTTTCATGCTTTGTAGGTGGCTACAACCAAAAGGTGCCCATCCTCTCTACTAGGACAATACATTTCATTAGAACAAATGTGTGCAGTTTCCTTAAAGTTCCTCAACAATTTTCCAGGATTTTGCCAATGTTGGAAGATAACTGAGAGATGTTTTATGGTATGGAAGCTCCCTTAAATCTGAGGATGTCAAAAGTTTCTTATATTTCCAGCAGAAGCCTGTTCAGATCATGGAAGTCCAGGGTTTGATGACTGCATCGTTCTACCACTCCTAATCCTACGTCAGTGCCAAGGCTGGTACTCCTTTGAGTAAACAGTGCAACATCGGCCGGGGCCTTATATACATGTAGTGCCTATTTCCAGGATTTCTGCATCTGTCCAGAGAGGATATAGCCAAATATTAATATTCATATCCCAACTACACCCAAAGATCTTTAGTCTATTGGTATATTAAGAGGGACATTTTGGGACAGATGACATAGATGCCATTGATTGCCGTGGAGGCTTTTCGTTGTAGAGCTGTGAGATAAACTCCTTTCCTGCTTGAGGGACCTGCGCAGTGCAAAGAGGAGAGCAAAGATCGCCATCTTCCCTGATGCCTTATGCTACGATGTAATGTAATGTCCCTTCCAGGGAAAACCATTCACCATGATATCAGACTGGTCTTACGTAAAGTCATGTCTTTACATGGCAAAGAGGTATCTTTGCAATGAGATGCAGGCCTTTCCAGCAGTGAAGAAGAGGTTACATGGACAAATGGCAAATACCAAGAAGAAACCCTTCAGAAGCGAGAATCCAGTGTTCTTCTCCAATGGATCTGCTTCATCTACGTCATACATTGGGGGCTTCTCCTGGACGTGAAGGACCTGATTCTTTGTCAGAGGCTGGTCGAGGAGACAGAAAGAGTAGGGGACGAGGGAGGAGGAAAATTGAGAAGTTCTAAGACTGCGACCCCAACGCTGCTCCTCCTGGTGAACATACAGGAGGCCGCTACCCACTTGTTGGTACGTGGATTGTACTTCTCAATGGAGTTTAGGCTTGAGCTTCCATCATTACCGCCAACTGCATAAAGCCACCCATCCATGGCCACGAGATCGTGAGTGCTTCTGTAAACACAAGACAGTAGATATAGATTGAAAGATGCTGTATTGCCCAAACACAAGCTGTAAAGAGAACTAAGGAGGAGATATCAAAAAGATTTTCCAGCCCCCCTCAAATAAAAATGAGTGTTAGAGAATAATTGTCCATTTACACTCCACAATTTTCATTGCAAGGAACATTCGTTTCATGAAGATCTTTCAATCTAAACAGACTACCGATCACCCGAAAAATGGGCAAAGTGCTAAAAAACGATCATGGTTCTCTACATCGCAGTCTTGTGTAAACAGGATCTGTGCTGCCGAGAACAACAATGGTAGCTCATATGCACTGAATGATCGACTTGTTTATTAAATTCTTGAGTGCACAAAGGCTACTTATCGCCAGCGCATATCCTGTTTACACAGGCCAACCGGCTTCAAGAAAAATCAGTAATAAATTATTGCGTGCACAAAGGTTACAATTGTTCTCGGCAGCACTTGTCCTGTTTACACAGGCCGACCGGCTTCAAGAAAGATCAGTAATAAATTATTGAGTGCACAAAGGCTACAATTGTTCTCGGCAGCGTATGTCCTGTTTACACAGGCTGACCGGCTTCAAGAAAGATCAGTAATAAATTATTGAACGCACAAAGAGTACAATTGTTCTCGGTAGCACATGTCCTGTTTACACAGGCAGACCGGCTTCAAGAAATATTAGTAATAAATTATTGAGTGCACAAAGGCTACAATTGTTCTCTGCAGCACATGTCCTATTTACACAGGTAGAACGGCTTCAAGAAAGATTAGTAATAAATTGAGTGGACAAAGACTACAATTGTTCTTGGCAGCACATGTCCTGTTTACACAAGATGATGTGCTGCAGAGAACGATGATCTTTTATGCAGCACAAAAGATCATTTCAACTGATGAACAAGCATTTTGCTCTTTCGTCGGATGATCGTCGGCCTGTTTACATCTACAATTATCTGGAAACCAGCGTTCCTTGGATAATCCTGCAGTGTAAATGGACCATGATGACAACACAACAGACGTTAGATGATATATGTTCTTTGCTACGTATTTACGTGTCCGTTGCACAGAAACAATCAAATGTGCAAAGTTTCCATCACCAGAAATGGATTACTCCTTATTACAAAGCCTCCTGAGGCTACGCAGCAGGGGACTATAGAAAGCCCCCCTCCCCAATCTCCCATCTGGAGATTATCTGATGGTAGACAATCCGCTCATGTACATAAAGAGTGTTTGTGAAGACCTTCCTTTGATGTGATACAAACGGAGGAGATGGATTATGTTGGAGGGAAACTTTCGATAGATCAAGTTAGAAGCCAATTAAATTCTGTGTATTTGTCGAGCAAGGAATATACGTGTGATGGTGAGGTCATGGTCTGCCCTACTCTATATTACCTCCTAATGTTCATTGGGGCCACACTCTCCCATGTGTTCACTTTCGGGTTATATCTCTCAACAGAATTTAGGCAGCTTGTGCCATCATTTCCTCCGGCGACGTACAACATTCCCTCTAGAACGGCCACTCCAGCGCTGCTACGGCGGCTCAACATGTTGGCAATCGGAGTCCATGTGTTTATCTATTAAAAAGACAAAAAAATCTTGATAGCTTATACATGCAATATTGGATGATGGGAAATCATGCAAAATTATATTAATACAGTATATACAGTCATGGCCAAAAGTGTTGGCACCCTTGAAATTGTTCCAGAAAATTATTGATATTACACGTTTTGTTATAAACATGTTTATTTCCTTTGTGTGTATTGGAGTAACCCAACAAAAGAGGGAAAAAAAGTCAAATTGGACATAATTTCACACTTAAAAAAATAAATAAATCGCAAAAAGGACTACCATTCCGGGGTTCTCACTTATTTGGAACAAGACAAAAAAAAACATTTGGAAGTTACAGGCGGCAGAAGCAACCCGCTTTCTCAGTGCAGGGCCAGCCATTCCTTTCAGAAGTGTGGGGCCTTTCAGGTTCACGGCTTTCGTTGATTTCCTACACTGGACAAGATGGGTCGGCAGGACAGGAAGGGTCGGCAGGACGGGCAGGGTCGTAGGACAGGAAGGGTCGGCAGGACAAGAAGGGTCGGCAGGACAGGAAGGGTCGGCAGGGCAGGACGAGCAGGGTCGACAGGACGAGCAGGGTCGGCAGGACAAGCAGGGTCGGCAGGACGAGCAGGGTCGGCAGGACAAGCAGGGTCGGCAGGACAAGCAGGGTCGGCAGGACGAGCAGGGTCGGCAGGACGAGCAGGGTCGGCAGGACAAGAAGGGTCGGCAGGACAAGAAGGGTCGGCAGGACAAGAAGGGTCGGCAGGACAAGAAGGGACGGCAGGACAAGAAGGGTCGGCAGGACAGGAAGGGTCGGCAGGACAGGAAGGGTCGGTAGGACAGGAAGGGTCGGTAGGACAGGAAGGGTCGTCAGGACAAGCTGGGTCGGCAGGACAAGCTGGGTCGGCAGGACAGACAAAAGGTCTCTCTTGAGCCTTGAAGAGCTACCTTTTCGATCGACACACAGCGGACGCCTCTCTGGATCAGAGACTAGGCACTCCAGATCCACAGGCAATAAGATGATCAATGTTTGACGGGCAGCTCACACTTGGGAATTTTTCCTGGGTGGGTTGCTGTCTCTTCTTTTTTTCAGGAGGAATGGCTTGGAGCAATCAGCAATCTTTGGGTCAGGGAAGTCATCTCTTCGGGTTACAGAATAGAAGTCACCATCACCATCCTACCTCATAATCGTTTCTTTTGTTCTTACCCTCCCAGCATGAGTCAGTTTTGACCAAGCCATAGATTCACTGCTTCAGACAGGGATGATTGTAAATGTTCCTATTACAGACCATTTTGGGGTTGTATTCAAACCTATTCCCAAAAATGACAGCTCTGTGTGGCCTATTTTAGATTTGAAGTATCTAAGCAAATCGGTTTGGCCTCGTCGCTTCAAGATGGAGTCACTCCGGTCAGTGATTGCATCCATGGAAGGAGGGGAATTTCTTTTGTCAATAGATATTTGGGACACTTCTCTGCATGTGCCAATTTTTCCGACCCATCAGCGATTTCTCTGGCTTTACAGTCAAGCAAGATCTTGTTGAGTGCAGGGATGTCCCATTTGGACTGGCCACAGCTACTAGATTCTTCTAAAAAATCTGGGCCCTGCTAATAGCGATGCCACTGGTCAGGTGTATAATTGTTTTTCCCTATTTGAACGAAATTCTGGTCAAGGAGTCATCGTTTGCTCAAGATCTAGAGACCGTGCAGATCGGTCTTCAGATCAAGGAACAATTTGGTTGGATTATAAACAGGACAAAGTCAGTTTTGGTTCCAACACGGCGGAGGAGAAGAGATTAGCTCTTCAGTCTTCCGTCAGAACCTTGAGATGGCCGGGCAGGCATTCTCTCTTCGATTTTGCATGAAGGTCCTAGGGAAGATGGTGGCAACACTAGTTTCAGCCATTGACTGTACAAACCTTACATCACCAATATACCTAGTGTCAGATGCATTTGTATAAAGTCGCCACCACTGGACTCTGGAGGAAACATGTTCTGAGCAGTGACAGATCGCTATTTTCTATCTGGCATCTCAGGGATGAGTCTGAGTTTGGTGACTTCCAGGAGAACGTTACCTGCCGGACTGCATTGTGCCCACTGTACGATTTGGTGGTGGAGGGATGACGCTATGGACTTTTTTCTCAAGGGTTGAAGCAGGTCCTTTTGGTTCCAATGAAGGGAAACTTAATACTTCGGCATAAGACATTCTGGACAATTGTAGCTTCCAACATTGTGGGAACAGCTTAGGGAAGGGCCTTTTCAGTTCCTGACGATTGGCCCAGTGCACAAGGTCCATACAGACATAGTTGCAGAGTTTGGCATGGAGCGGAAAATTAGCTCTGGCAGATACCACCTCCCACTATTTAAAACAAAAGGTTCAGGAATGGTGAATTTCAACAGGTCTATCCCTTCTTTACCCCTGATTTCTGCAATGTAGGGAAGTTCGCTCTCTCCCAAAAATGTAAATAAAAAAAACCAGTGATTTAGCCAATATTCATCTAATGGTATGGCCACTTTTTGGGCAGATGGTAGCGTGTCCCAGCCACCTTATTAGATCACTGTTAATTATGTGTATGGCTGTGCCTGGTCTAGCATCTCAGCCCATTCAAGTCAACAGAGTTGAGCTGTAATACCAGAAATGACCACATTGTTACGAACGCCGCTCTCCCCGGTCTGCCAAGGGGGCACAATATTCATTCTACTGATCAATTAATCCAAACTAGAGACCAATAGTAATATTTAAACCAGCCTCATAAATTTACTGGGCCCTATAGATTTCAGAAAGTAAAGGGGCTCTAAAGACAGATCTTACTTCTAGTAGCCAGAGTCACCAGAGTGGAAAGACCAGGGATGGAGCGATTGTGATTGCAGGGATTGCGACAGCAACCAGGCTCGGGGGAGCAGGAGGCCTGTCGGCACCAGCCCTTGCTTCAGCTGGATGTGCCTCTGAGGGTGCACATCTATCTGAAATGCATTGCGGTGCAGAGACCCATCGGTCCCTGCACAGCGATACACGCTGCTCGCCAAACAGAAGCTGGCATCTTTCAGCAGCGCCCCAGTGACTGAGACGGTGCATGGCAATGACGTCATAAGTTGCCATAGCATGGATGACTATGAAAGCTGAAGGCCACTGCAGGCCGGCTATAGACGTGGGAGCCAGGGAGGGCGAGTACAGTATATACCAGAAAGGGACAGTATATACCAGGAGGGGGACAGTAGATACCAGGATTGGCCCAAAAGAAGAACATATAGACTAGGAGAGGAACAGTATATACCAGAGGGGCCCAGGAGAGGAGCATATATACCAGGAGAGGTACAGTAGATACCAGGAAAGGCCCAGGAGAGTAGCATATATACTAGGAGAGGGACAATATATACCAGAGGGGCCCAGAAGAGGAGCATATATACCAAGAGGGGGACAGTAGATACCAGGAGGTGCCCAGGAGAGGAAAATATATACCAGGAGAAGGACAGTAGATAGTAGATACCAGGAGGGGCCCTGGAGAGGAATATATATACTAGGGGAGGCACAGTATATACCAGGATAGGAGACATACTTACTAGGATGGAGGCATATATATCGAGATGGGGAACATATATACCAGAATGGGGGACATATTTACAAGGAAGGAGCCCACTAGTGGTTACATTTGAACAGGATGGGGAACTTTACTACATAATGGGGGGGGGGGTACAACTCATATGTCTTTATAAGATTTAGAAGGCTAAATGTATACATACATACACATACATCTGACCAACATGCCGTGATGGGGGGGCACAGGTCCAAATTTTTCACTGGGGTCCATCAAACTCAAGTTACGCCACTGGGAAAGACACCTGGAAGAGTGGCTCGTGGTCTGGCAGACGTGGCACAATCACCTACTACCTAGTTGCTCGATTATTTATATCGGCACCATCTATTATTAAAATGTCCCCTAATGTCACATCCTTCCAACTGTTTTTGTAAAACTTGAAAACGCTAAATAAAAAAAATTTAGAGTATCTGTGTCTAACATTAGCCGGGCTAATTATACCTTACTTAACACTTGTGGCTGTTCCATACATTTTTTTTGCATACCACAGGGAAATAATTAGCACTCCTAATTAATGAAGTATTCAATGTATGTGGGGAGGGGGGGGGGCAAAAGGGGAATATTCTTGTGAGGAAACACCGTGATCTGGAAATGTCCATCTAGATCTGAGACATAGAAATATGCTACATATCCAAGGAATGATTTCAAGGAACGTTAAGTCATTTCACTTTTAGAAATCTTTGATACTTAAACAACCCCAAATGCGTCTCTAAAATGAAAAAGCAGAAATCCTCGGCTGACAGCGGAGCTCCAAGGAAACTTTCTTCTGGAGCTCCAAGGAAACTTTCTTCTGGAGCTCCAAGGAAACTTTCTTCTGGAGCTCCAAGGAAACTTTCTTCTGGAGCTCCAAGGAAACTTTCTTCTGGAGCTCCAAGGAAACTTTCTTCTGGAGCTCCAAGGAAACTTTCTTTTGAGCTCCAAGGAAGCTTTCTTCTGAGCTCCAAGGAAACTTTCTTCTGAACTCCAAGGAAACTTTCTTCTGAACTCCAAGGAAACTTTCTTCTGAGCTCCAAGGAAACTTTCTTTTGAGCTCCAAGGAAACTTTCTTCTGGAGATCTAAGGAAGCTTTCTTCTGAGCTCCAAGGAAGCTTTCTTCTGAGCTCCAAGGAAACTTTCTTTTGAGCTCCAAGGAAGCTTTCTTCTGAGCTCCAAGGAAACTTTCTTCTGAGCTCCAAGGAACCTTTCTTCTGAGCTCCAAGGAAGCTTTCTTCTGAGCTCCAAGGAAGCTTTCTTCTGAGCTCCAAGGAAGCTTTCTTCTGAACTCCAAGGAAACTTTCTGCTGAACTCCAAGGAAGCTTTCTTCTGAACTCCAAGGAAACTTTCTTCTGAACTCCAAGGAAACTTTCTTCTGAGCTTCTGTTTCTTTTAATCGATCAATTATGGTCTCTGCACCTAGACCTCCCACATAATTAAACCTTTCACATGTCTATATGATATATATAATGTTTTCTGAAATTGTGCATAAACTTTGAATCCTTAGAAAGATTGACCAATGAATGGAACAACGATGTTTTAGCGAGGAGATCAACACAAAGAAAGTATGAATCGTGTATGATGGAATAGAAAACCTGTTCTATGGAAAGACAAGACTACTCCTATCTCTAGAATTCCTCTACAAGTAGGATGGGCTATGTCCACTATTATAAATGTATGAACCATTGTTTAAATCAGGTGTTTATGTTAAATGTATTTATTTTTATTTTTAAAGTTACATAATTTTTTTATTTTTTATTTTTATTTTTTAAAGCATTATCTACAATAAAAAAAATCTTTCAATTTTCACACTGGCCACTAGACTCTAAACTAGACTATAATTACTACACAGCTCACCTCCTACTCCTACTGAATAATAACCTCTATATACAGTAGAAAACACAGGACACTACAGCTGATATCACAGCTCGCCTCCTCCCCTTCCTGTACAATGACTGGTAACACCTCTATATCCAGTAGATAACACAGGGATCCACCATTCACAATAGGTGATATTACAGCTTACCTCTTCCTCCTCCTGTACAATCACTGATAACACCTCTATATACAGTAGATAACACAGCATCCACCATTCACAATAGGTGATGTCACAGCTCGCCTCCTTCTCCTACTGGATAATGACTGATAACACCTCTATATACAGTAGATAACACAGGATCCACCACTGACAATAGGTGATGTCAAAGCTCACCTCCTCCTCCTAGTGGATAATGACAGATAACAACTACATATTCATTAGAAAACACGCAATCCAATTTTCACAGTACATTATGTCACAGCTCACCTCCTCTTCCTCCCTTCCTAATAATTTTTGCCCAGACTAGTGCATACCAAGTTATTCTTATATGAACAGTCAATTGTAAATAAAGATCTATACGAAGAACAAAAAAGTGAAGTCTAATAATAATTTCAGTTTTATGAAAATTGCAAGATTACATTTTTTCTCTTCTACATAATGATATGAAGAATAAATGTATTAAAGAAATAAAATAAAAATAATAATATATTTGACTGTGTTATTATTTTTTTTTACGTAACATAATTTACAAGGTACTCCTCAGTAAAAATGTACCTAGGAAACCCGAGATATTGAGGGAAACATCTTTCCAACAATACAGACATTTTCCAGGTCTCCATTGCGCAAAACTTCATATTTTAATCTTATGCCAATTCGGCTTACAAGTGCACATGTTGGTGTGTAAGCGCAGTTGGGGCCTCGGCTTCTTTTCGCCTCTCCCATTCTTGATTGATAGTGGAGAGGAGACGTGACATAATGCAGCTGAGGCTCTGTCTCCATTGTCAATCAAAGAGCAGTGGCGCTGGTGGGGAGAAGAGAAGAAGAGCCGAAGTGTGAAAGTGCCCAAATATACCCACCAGTGTAATAAATAAATAAATAAATCTTTATTTTTATATAGCGCTAACATATACCGCAGCGCTTTACATACGTCAGGAACACTGTCCCCATTGGGGCTCACAATCTAGAGTCCCTATCACTGTGTCTTTGGAGTGTGGGATTAAACCGGAGAACCTGGAGGAAACCCACACAAACCTGGGGAGAACATACAAACTCCTTGCAGATGTCATCCTTGGTGGGATTCGAACCCAGGACCAAAGCAATGCAAGACTGCAGTGCTAACCACTGAGCCAATGTGCTAACCACTGAGCCACTGTGCTGCCCCCAATTTTCATGTGGTCTAAACATGATTTGTTGTGTAATGGAGCTCTGGATATAGGTTGTTGAACATGTGCTTCATAGCCCTATGCTGTAGTACCTTAAGTTTCTTAGGTATATTCTTACGGACGGGTTCGTTTTGGGGTTTTGGACATATGGAGGTCAGGCTTGTATGCCCACCTATAAGGCATAGGTGGATATATTTTACATTGAGAGTGCAGAATATCATTTTCCTAATGAATCGGATGAAGAATGATCCTCAACATCTAATACAGGAAGATGCTAGAAAATTACTCAAGAGACCAGTAAGTACATATAAGAGTCGCTGCCTGAAAACACTGGAAACCATTAAAAGAGACTGCTCCTTACTGGTGACACCTAGAAATGCAGGGAAAGTCAGCAATGGTCATAATTAGCCACATTATGCAGCCTCCTGATGAAAAGGTTTCCTTGAAACGTGCGTCGAGGTGTTTGGTAGTGTTTTTTTAATTTTGTACTATGTAAGTATTGCACGGATTGATTCATATGCTGAGAGATTTGAGCCTCTGGTTGTAGGTAGCTGGCCCTTGTTGAAATTGGGTGCAACTTGAGTATATCCGTAGGCGGGCTTTGCACACTACGACATCGCAGGCCGATGCTGCGATGTCGAGTGCGATAGTGCCCGCCCCCGTCGCAGCAGCGATATGTGGTGATAGCTGGCGTAGCGAAAGTTATCGCTACGCCAGCTTCACACACACACTCACCTGCCGTGCGACGTCCCTGTGGCCGGCGATCCGCCTCCTTGTTAAGGGGGCGGGTCGTGCGGCGTCACTGCGACGTCACACGGCAGGCGGCCAATCAGAGCGGAGGGGCGGAGATGAGCAGGATGTAAACATCCTGCCCACCTCCTTCCTTCCGCATATCCTACGGAAGCCGCAGTGAGGCCGGTAGGAGATGTTCCTCGCTCCTGCGACTTCACACACAGCGATGTGTGATGCCGCAGGAGCAAGGAACAACATCGGACCGTCGCGTCAGCGTAATCATGGATTACGCCGACGCTGCACCGATGATACGATTACGACGCTTTTGCGCTCGTTAATGGTATCATCCAGCCTTTACACACTGCGATGTCGCATGCGATGCCGGAAGTGTGTCATTTTCAATTTGACCCCACCGACATCGCACCTGCGATGTCGCAGTGTGCAAAGTGCCCCTTAGTCTTAATAGGCACATTTATGTTACCTATTTTACATCCATAGGTTTTGCACTCAAATTGTTGAAATTTTTTGAAAGTTTTTACCACAATTATTATATATATTAACTGGCCGACCTCCTTATATATTTACAGTAGCCAATTTCTACCTGTTGATATATTTTTAATATTTATTTCCTTTATATATCATTGTAAAAATATTTATTCTTATTTATAATTAATTATTTACATATTTATTTCATCTCATATTTTTACAGAATATTTATAGAAAAACGGGAATAAAATTTATAAATCAATTGATTAGTTGGGGATTTAATAAAATGTATACAGAGGTTTCTCATATATATTGGTTCCATTAGTGCAATATATTAATTTATTGGGGAGGGTGTCGATTTGTACACTTTTATATATTTTATAAATCTAATAATTTTGAGTAGTGTATCCCCTCATGTGTCTTATTGATAAGTTTATGCTCAAAAATTCCTGCATTTTTAAAAGTGATTTTCTTGGTGTTTTTAATGGGTGTTGAATAAAATAAATGTTTAAGAATTTTTGCAAAATAAAAAATAAATATTTGGTACAATATACTCTGTTCCTGTTTGTTTTTGATCATATAATCTCTTGAGTTAAGATACCACAAATATTATGGAGGGAAAATAAAGGAATTTTTTTTTGATACGTAAACCATTAAAAGAGACTGCCCCTTACTGGTGACACCCAGAACTGCAGGGAAAGCCAGCAATGGTCATGATTAGCCACATTATGCAGCAACCAGCGACCGGGCGGCCGCCTCCAGTGTCTGACACTTCCCTTCCCTCATGAAAAAGATGCAGAGGTGGCTGCATGTACGACATATCTAATAAAAGGTAGCAAATCAATAAGGAATAAAACTCAATAATATAAATACTAGGCGATATCCTAAAACAAAACCTCAACAAAGGGAAAAGAATCCATATAATTGATCATAGATAATAATAGACCCATGGTCGCTCGCTTACTTGAGGTTCGTATTTTTCCACCGTGGCCAGGTGAGAAGAACTGTCATATCCACCAACTGCATAGAGGTTACCATCTAAAAATAATAAAAAGACATAAAAAATATTAGCATTTTATGTTTACACTCCTTTTCCCCACATCTGCCCATACACATTACAGAACACATGTATATGTGGCGCCCCTGCGGCTCCAGTCGCCACAGAGTACTGCACCTCATTTAAGTTGCGGTATTCGCCTCGGGTAAGGAGGGGGTTAATCACCAGTGTTCCACATTCACATTTTACAGATAGCACAGGAGCCTTCTAACTGGGGAGTTGTGCTAGAGTAGGCAGGGGGTTGGCCATCACGAAGCATGTGAATTTCCCGGTCACTAGGACAACCACCTGGGGGGCGGGTTCCACTGGGGCACTGGGGGTAGAAGTAGGAGCAACTTTACACAATCCTCAGTCAGTCTACCCGGGACATCAGTTCTGGCGACACGACACCACCACCACCTTTTTTCTTTCACAGGGCCTAGGCTTGGAGCATGCTAGGAGACCCTAGACCATCCCTAACCTCAGGGATACCCCATGTGGTGGAGATGCCTAAATACTATGTCTTGGAAATTCTCCTGACCAAATGTAATCTATTCCCCTCACTCCCAGGGAAGGAAGGGGCAGAAGTGAGACGGTAATGTGGCGCCCCTGCGACTCCAGCTGCCACAGAGTACTGCACCTCATTTAAGGTGCGGTATTCTCCTTGGGTAAGGAGGGGGTTAATCACTGGTGTTCCATATTCACACTTTACATACAGCTTAGGAGACGTTTCACTGAGGAGCTGGACTAGGGTAGGCATGGGGTTGGCCATCATGAAGCATGGGAATTTCCCGGTCACTACGACAACCACCTGGGGGGGCGGGTTCCACTGGGGGTAGAAGTAGGAGCAACTTTACACAATCCTTAGTCAGTCTACCCGGGACATCAGTTCTGGCGACACGACACCACCTTCTTCTTCTTTCATGGGGCCTAGGCTTGGAGCGGAACGCTCAGCCCGGGTTCCTCACTACTGGAGGGGCAACTCTACAAAAGACTTTATTTTTCTAAACACCGGTGGCTTCTTCCAACTTATCCGAAGTCGATGGGGCCTGTGAGGTAAATCCGGAGATATGACGATAAATCATGATATTCAAGTATGTCAGGAAGCCCTCTCCTGGTGTCACCCCCCCTTTCCTTCACACAACTGGTTTAGCAACAAATCCCATGGCCATCTCCTGTGATATGGAGATGAGGTGGTGTGGGAACAATGGACACAGGATGACTCCCTGCCGTCACCCTGTAACAAGAGTTGTATCTCATTAGCAAGGCTATGGAACTAGCTAGACAGAACGACTCCAGTAAAAAATGGTTCATATCTCGCAAGCCATATTTCCGATAAATACGGCAACCATAAAAATGGTGTCTCCGCATGCGGACGATGCCGGCACACCCTTTTTATGGGAGCAGGACATTGGGAAATGCCCCAGGCGTGATATCAGCCAATGGGGAACTGGCAGGCAGGTCATGAGTCCCCTCGTTCTGTAGCTAAATTCATAACTGTCACAATGAGAGCATTGGCGTCCGCCTACGACGCTCCCAGGCAAAGTTATGGCCATATTCCATGTTGTGGATTTTGTCCATAACTCCAGCCAGGGGTGGAGCAGTGCTCCCTCTGAGGTCACGAAGGTAGGAGGGGACCTGGATTTGTCCAGGTTGATAACCCTACTTCGGCCATTTTCCAGTGTTCTTTCGCTGGGGGTCACGTGCAGGAAACATCTGTGGGAGTTCCTGGAAACCTGGTCTACAGCGCCCCCCTGTGGCCAGACGCACAAGGTAACTGATTGAATTGCATACCTGTCTGTAAACCATGCTTTATCTGTAACTGTACTCTGACATATGTATATTCTGTAGATTCCCTATTGTATATATTTTAGTTCTAGTGTGCTTTAGGCTGATTAAATTATATAATTAATCTTGGGCTGTTCTGTTATCTCGATCTTGAATCCCACGTCTGTGTGTTCGGCTAATAGTTACCGTGAAGCGGTTGGTGGCAGCGAGTTTGTGCCAAGGATTATTGTGGGGAGGCCAGTGAGATTCGGGGAGATTTTATATATTCCGCCCGCGGAGGTCGGGGGAATATATACCCTACTCTCACCGGGGACCCTTCAATAATCGGCATAAGTAGTATAGCGGCCTCCTTGCTTATTGTCGGGCAATTCCATAATTGGCCTGACTATAAGAGGGGCGCTAGAGAGCGCGTCACGTGCTCTGTCTGTCGGTCGGGAGGTATAAAGGAGGGGTGACCCCCACTTGTTACCCCCCGATTGTGACGTACTGGTAGCCAGCGCGGGGGATTTCTGAATGACCCCCCGGTGGTTTGTGACATATTGGTGGCATAGCGGTGGGATCGAGATAATAGTGTGTGTGAGTGTGAGACCCATACTCCCAGACACTAAAGACTGCCTGCAGCAGCTGTGGCTGCTGGGGTCTTCAGACTAGCTCAACACTAGAGTGTCAGAGTGCAGATACTGTAAGGTGTGTGGAGGCATCAGGTGTCAGTTCTGTGTCAGTGACCAAAAGTCTGCAAGAATGGCTGATGGCACCAGGAGCAGAGCTATGCAACTGGCCAATGCTAAAGCAGGAGCCGAAGAGAGGGAGGACGGTGCTGTGGACAGTAATGAGGAGGTTGCCCACGAGTCCTCCAGGAGCTCGACGCCAGAAAACAGCTCTGCAGAGGACATTGCACAACCTGGCACTGCTGGACAAGATGAGGAGCAGCTCACCCAAGGGTCCTCAACGAGCCAGATGCCAGCCCTCCGCTCTGCAATGGACAGTGAAGCACCAGGCTCCGCAGCGGGCCGCAGATCACCACGTGCCATTCCACCGAGCCTGGGAGGCTCGGATAGCCTTCTTCAAATGGCTATGGCCCTTCTCCAGGCTGGAGACCAGGAGGGCTACAAGGAACTCCTGGCAGAGCGCAGGGCAGAGCGGCAGGCAGCGCGTGAAGAGCGCCAGGCAGAGCGTGAGGCTGCGGAGCGACGGCAACAGGCAGACCGTGACCACCAGCTGCAGCTAGCTCAGCTCCGGCCCTCATCAGCCACACGTGACCTTCAAGACACCAAACTTCCAAAGGTCCGTGTTGAGGACTTCCCAGTGCTGGAGAAGGATGGAGACTTGGACTCTTTCTTGACTGCTTTTGAACGGACTTGCTTGCAGCACCATCTGGACAAGGAGCAGTGGGCCAAATACCTGACCCCCCGTTTAAGGGGTAAGGCCCTGGATATCCTTGGGGACTTGCCTGCTGAGGCAGATCAGGGCTACGACACCATCAAGCGGGCCCTGATCCAACAGTACAACCTCACCCCCGAGTCCTACCGCAAGAAGTTCCGGAGCCTACAGAAGGGACCAAAGGACTCCTGGGCTGACCACAGGCGGGCACTTGCCCGAGCTGCTGACCACTGGACCCAAGGCCTGCAGCTTTCCACCGGACCGGAGATCCTGGACTTGTTCATCACGGAGCAACTCTTGTGGAACTGCCCTGAGGATCTCCGCCAGTTCATCCGAGACCAGAAGCCAAAGGGGTCCACGGCTACAGCTGCCCTGGCCGATGACTACACCAACAATCGGGCTCCTGAAGCCAGGAGAGCAGCCACCAGCAGCACCTGGAGAGGGGGTAAGATGAATTCTGCGACTGCCCCACCTGCCCCTAGACTGCAGGGGGTGTCCCCCTCAACTCCCCTCTCCAGGCCCGTGGCAGAACCAAGACGGTGCCACCAGTGCAACCTACCTGGACACTTCAAGGCCATGTGCCCTCAGCGTCCCAAGGCCCCGGCTCCGTCCCCGTCCCAAGGGCCGCCCAAGGTGTATTGTGTGGGTGGGGGTGGTGGTAGGTCCCTGGACAGCTTCCAACCTGTCACCGTCGGCCGGTCTGTGACCATAGGACTGCGAGACAGCGCCTCGGAGGTGACTCTGGTGCGGCCTGAGATGGTGTCCCCCCAAGACTTGATCCCTGGAAAAACCCTCGCTGTCTCCGGGATTGGAGGCACTGACCCGGCGCTGCCGGTTGCTGACATTTATGTGGACTGGGGCGCAGGGCGAGGGAGGTGGGGGTAACTGATCGGATCCCTGCAAACGTGCTACTTGGGACAGATTTGGGGCAGATAACCTCCCAGTTTGGGCCCCCCCCAAGGGCTGAACCTTCAGCCCGTACTGACATGACTCCTAACAATGTTAATGTGTTATCTATGAATGATGTAAGGGAGGAGGGAGTGAACTCTGATATTTCTGCTTGCATAGACACCATAGACACACACACAGCTGCAGCTGTGACAGGGGAGGGGGTCAGAGAAAGGTGTGACAATGCCTCTACAAGTAATCAGCCTGTGAGCTGGGATCTGCTGCCCTCTGCAGGGATAAGCAGAGAGCAGGGTGCTGCAGGGGGAGGACCAGTGTGTGGGGTGGGGGCTACCACAGCAAATGTGGGGTCCCCAGAGATTTCACAGCGGGGTTCTGTTGCTGCAGGAGGGGAACAGGCAGGTGAGATTGGGGCCGGTCCAGGAGCGGAAGTGCTCCCAGGTAAGATCTCGGTGCATGGTTCCCCCACAACCGGGGTGTCAGGAAGCCAGGTAGGTCTGCCTGAACCGGCGACTTGGTCAGGAACGGAGGAGGAGCAGGCACGACCCACGGTCGCAGCGGCTGTGGCCGCTGTCACCCGCAGTGGGAGTGCTGGAAGCCAAGGGGCCTCCCGGAGGTCCGATAGCTCTTCCCCTTCTGACCAAGTGGCAGCCGAGTCAGGTGGAGGCCAGGACACAGGTCCCGGGGTACTGACCGAAGATGTGACAGTCTCGTCGATTCTGGCCACATCTAGTCAGGGGTTTCAGGCAGCGTTAGAAGCTGACGACAGCCTGAAAGCTCTTAAGGAGCAGGCGGCACAGCCTCCCTCGGACTCGGACCCGGAGCGAGTGGTCTGGGACCAAGGACGGCTGTACCGGGCCACGGTCCAGCAGGGTTCACCGGAGGCGTGGCCCAGGGACCGACAGTTGGTGGTACCCTATCCGTTCCGGACGGAGTTGTTGCGGATCGCACATGAGATTCCGATGGCCGGACACCTAGGGATCGCTAAGACCAAGGCCAGGTTAAACCAGCATTTCTACTGGCCAAAAATGGAGGCCGATGTGGCTGCCTACTGCCGTTCGTGTGAAACCTGTCAGAGAGTGGGGAAGGCGGGGCCGCGCCCCAAAGCCCCACTGGTATCTCTGCCCATCATCGATGAGCCTTTCAGGAGGGTGGCTGTGGATCTGGTCGGCCCGCTGGCCATCCCCAGCAGCTCCGGGAAACGCTTCATACTGACGGTAGTGGACTATGCCACCCGGTACCCAGAAGCAGTGGCCTTGTCGTCCATTCGGGCTGACAAGGTGGCCACCGCATTGCTGGAGATTTTCTCCCGAGTGGGTTTTCCCCAGGAAATGCTCACTGACCGGGGGACCCAATTCATGTCCCAGCTGATGGAGGCCCTCTGTAAGCAAGTCCAGGTGCGACATCTGGTGGCCAGCCCGTACCATCCACAGACTAATGGCCTGTGCGAGCGGTTCAATGGCACCTTAAAGCAGATGCTTAAGATGTTGGTCGACTCCCATGGGCGTGACTGGGAGCGGTATCTCCCACACCTGTTATTTGCTTACCGGGAGGTTCCACAGGCCTCAACAGGATTCTCACCGTTTGAGCTCCTGTACGGGCGACGTGTGCGGGGCCCCCTGGCTCTGGTGAAAGAGGCTTGGGAAGGGGATTTGGCCACCCCTGGAGTGTCGGTTATCGAGTATGTCATGCGCTTCCGGGACAAAATGCAGGCCTTGACGCAACTGGTACACGACAATATGGCTCAAGCCCAGGCCGATCAGAAGCAATGGTACGACCAGAACGCTTGTGAGAGGACCTACCAAGTGGGTCAAAAGGTGTGGGTACTGGTCCCCGTACCACAGGACAAGCTTCAGGCAGCCTGGGAAGGCCCATACCTCGTGTACCAGCAGCTCAACCCTGTAACGTACCTGGTCACCCTGGACCCTGCCCGTGGAAGGCGGAAGCCCTTCCATGTGAACATGATGAAGGCACATCATGAGCGGGAGGCATGTGCGCTCCCCGTGTGCAACCTGCCCGAGGAGGGAGAAGCGGAAACCCTCTTGGATATGCTGGCCCAGGTTAGGGCAGGCGGATCCATTGAGGATGTGGAGGTTGGCCACCAGCTCTTGGAAGACCAACGGTCCCAGCTGTGGGCCACCCTCCTCCCCTTCCGGGGGTTGTTTACCAACCAGCCCGGAAGGACTGACTTGGCTGTCCATCACGTGGACACTGGGGATCATCCCCCGATCCGGCGTTCAGCATATCGGGTCTCCCTGGAGGTGCAGCAACACATGCGCCAGGAGATTGACGAGATGCTGAAGCTGGGGGTGATCCAGGCATCCAACAGCGCTTGGGCCTCGCCTGTAGTCCTCGTCCCTAAGAAGGACCGAACCACTCGGTTCTGCGTGGACTACAGGGGGCTCAATGCGGTCACGGTCGCCGATGCGTACCCAATGCCACGCATCGATGACCTGCTCGATCAGTTGGCCGGGGCTCAGTACCTGACCATCATGGATCTGAGCCGGGGATATTGGCAGATCCCCCTGACTCGCAAGGCCAGGGAACGCTCTGCCTTTATTACCCCATTTGGACTGTACGAGTCCACGGTGATGCCATTCGGGATGAGGAATGCCCCTGCCACTTTCCAGCGGATGGTCAACACCCTGCTCAAGGGACTTGAAGGGTACGCGGCCGCGTACCTGGATGACATTGCCGTCTTCAGTCCCACCTGGGAGGACCACCTAGAGCATCTAGCACAGGTGCTCAGGCGGATCCACCGGGCAGGTTTGACCATCAAGCCGGGAAAGTGTCAGCTGGCCATGAGCGAGGTCCAGTACCTCGGTCACCGGGTAGGTGGGAGAACACTGAAGCCCGAGCCTGAGAAAGTGGAAGCCATCGCATCCTGGCCCACCCCCAGGACCAAGAAGCAGGTGATGTCCTTCTTGGGGACCGCTGGGTACTATAGGAGGTTTGTTCCATGCTATAGTAGCCTGGCAAAGCCCTTGACGGACCTCACCAAGAAGAAGCTGCCCTCTGCAGTCGATTGGACAATGGACTGCGAGACAGCCTTCCGGGCCCTAAAGGACGCCCTGTCCAGCCCGCCCGTGCTACAGGCAGCCGACTTCACGCGGCCGTTTGTAGTACAGACCGACGCCAGTGACTTCGGCCTCGGTGCGGTGCTCAGCCAGGTGGACTCTGCGAGCCAAGAGCACCCAGTCTTGTACCTGAGCAGGAAGCTGTTACCAAGGGAAGTTGCCTATTCCACGATGGAGAAGGAGTGCCTGGCCATAGTGTGGGCCCTGCAGCGTCTGCAACCCTATCTATACGGGCGCCACTTCATCGTGGAGACGGACCACAATCCCCTCAGCTGGTTGCACACCGTCTCTGGGACGAATGGGCGATTGTTGCGATGGAGCCTTGCGCTCCAGCAATACAACTTCACCATTCGCCACAAAAGGGGCCGTGACCACGGTAACGCAGACGGGCTGTCCCGACAAGGAGAGGTCGCGGACGGGCGCACGGGGGAACACCGGAGTGTGCTGCCCCCTAGCGCCCTCAAAAGGGGGGAGGTGTGAGGTAAATCCGGAGATATGACGATAAATCATGATATTCAAGTATGTCAGGAAGCCCTCTCCTGGTGTCACCCCCCCTTTCCTTCACACAACTGGTTTAGCAACAAATCCCATGGCCATCTCCTGTGATATGGAGATGAGGTGGTGTGGGAACAATGGACACAGGATGACTCCCTGCCGTCACCCTGTAACAAGAGTTGTATCTCATTAGCAAGGCTATGGAACTAGCTAGACAGAACGACTCCAGTAAAAAATGGTTCATATCTCGCAAGCCATATTTCCGATAAATACGGCAACCATAAAAATGGTGTCTCCGCATGCGGACGATGCCGGCACACCCTTTTTATGGGAGCAGGACATTGGGAAATGCCCCAGGCGTGATATCAGCCAATGGGGAACTGGCAGGCAGGTCATGAGTCCCCTCGTTCTGTAGCTAAATTCATAACTGTCACAATGAGAGCATTGGCGTCCGCCTACGACGCTCCCAGGCAAAGTTATGGCCATATTCCATGTTGTGGATTTTGTCCATAACTCCAGCCAGGGGTGGAGCAGTGCTCCCTCTGAGGTCACGAAGGTAGGAGGGGACCTGGATTTGTCCAGGTTGATAACCCTACTTCGGCCATTTTCCAGTGTTCTTTCGCTGGGGGTCACGTGCAGGAAACATCTGTGGGAGTTCCTGGAAACCTGGTCTACAGCGCCCCCCTGTGGCCAGACGCACAAGGTAACTGATTGAATTGCATACCTGTCTGTAAACCATGCTTTATCTGTAACTGTACTCTGACATATGTATATTCTGTAGATTCCCTATTGTATATATTGTAGTTTCTAGTGTGCTTTAGGCTGATTAAATTATATAATTAATCTTGGGCTGTTCTGTTATCTCGATCTTGAATCCCACGTCTGTGTGTTCGGCTAATAGTTACCGTGAAGCGGTTGGTGGCAGCGAGTTTGTGCCAAGGATTATTGTGGGGAGGCCAGTGAGATTCGGGGAGATTTTATATATTCCGCCCGCGGAGGTCGGGGGAATATATACCCTACTCTCACCGGGGACCCTTCAATAATCGGCATAAGTAGTATAGCGGCCTCCTTGCTTATTGTCGGGCAATTCCATAATTGGCCTGACTATAAGAGGGGCGCTAGAGAGCGCGTCACGTGCTCTGTCTGTCGGTCGGGAGGTATAAAGGAGGGGTGACCCCCACTTGTTACCCCCCGATTGTGACGTACTGGTAGCCAGCGCGGGGGATTTCTGAGTGACCCCCCGGTGGTTTGTGACAGGGCCCATAACAGCGGTGACCAGTGCTTCTGCGGCAGTAATCGGGCTTCTTAAAGAACTATGAGTAAAGACACCTGGAACCGCAGCAGCCAACTGGACTCTTATTACCGGTGCCCCCGTGCCTAGGCGCCCACGACCACTGCCATTACTACTCCCCTCATCATCCTCCCCGGGGCTCGCTCCACCTGTAGAGCGATACCATCCCGGCTGCTACTAACATCAGCCCCGGAGGATGGCGAAAGCAACGGCGGCTATGCCCTGGCCGTGTACCGCAGGTGGCATCACAACATTTCTAACTCCCAACCTCATCATTCCCCTTTTATTGTGGACACCTCAGGGCATGAAACCGGGCACAAGGGCCACCCCGTGACATCCCCGGACCCGACATCACCGGCCTGGCAACGAGTAAGGTTAACCCCCTGCCCACTGGGTGGCACATATGACCAGTCAGCTGAGCGTGCATGTTTATGGGGCGGTCAAGAGGGGTCTAATGTGTATGGCCAGCCTTAGACAAGGGATGGGCCTAGGCTGCTCTATCCCCAGCTAAAAAAATAGGAATAACCATAACTGTTCTGAGTACACCAAGTGCTGCCTTTTTAAACTAAATCCATCCCCCTCTTATATACAAGTCACACCATGAAGACATGTCTCTCCGACAAAATTTGAACAAAATTGTTGTATCCTAAAATTTTCAGTGGCCAATCTCATACAGTAGATAAGTGTTCTATGAGATTGCTTTCTACAAACAGCGCCATTGTAGCCTACAGGCAATGTCTGGTACTGCAGGTGAGGCCTAGTCACACAAGCTGCACACAGCCCATGGGCAACATTTTTTAGTCTTATATACTACTATTACTGTCACATGCAAGTTTTTGCTGGCATCTCCAACTGTCATGGCGGAGTCAGGATCTGTGGAAAATACAGATTCTGGCACTCTGCCTTCTAACATATCTGAGGTCTGTGATCAATGCAGGGAGACATGGGCATCAACCCACAAGTTTAGGCAGGCTAGCAGGAGTTAATCCTTGCTGGGCTGCTTTTTAGTCTTTTTGATCACATGCTGTGGGAAAGCCAGTCACATTCCCTCCCCTCCTATGTATGCTGGCTGGTCTATTTTATTAATGTCAGCTATTGTTTATCTATACTGCTCTGGTGAGGTGTTGTGATCCAGACTTACTGGTGATTGTTGTGCATTATTGCTGTGAGCAGTTGTGGTGTTAACACTTATTGTCTTTTCGTTGCTACCTTCCTGCTCTTGCTTTTCTCCTTAGTGTCTTACTGTTTGTTCCTGTGAGTTTGCCGTGTTTTTGGTTTTCCCCGTTTGTCTTAATCTTTGTTACTGTGGCACCCAGGGGGTAAGGGCTTAATCTTAAGGCTGCTTTACACGGTACGACCGATTGTGCGATTTCACAATCGATCGTACCCGCCCCCGTCCTTTTTGCGTCACGGGCAAATCGCTGCCCGTGTCGCACAAAGTCAGTAATCCCCGTCACACATACTTACCTCTCGTGCGACCTCGCTGTGGGCGGCGAACGTCCACTTCCTGGAGTGGGAGGGACGTTCGGCGTCACAGCGACGTCACACGGCCGCCGGCCAATAGAAGTGGAGGGGCGGAGATGAGCGGGACGTAAACATCCCGCCCACCTCCTTCCTTCCACATAGAGCCGGCGGTGGCCGCGGGAGGCTGGTGAGCTGCTCATCGTTCCCGTGGTGTCACACGGAGCGGCGTGTGCTACCACGGAAACGATGGTCAACTAAATTAAACGATATTATGGAACCTAGCGACCAGTACTCGACTCACGATTTGTGAGCGATACTGCGTCGCTAGGAGGTGTCACACAGGCCGGCGTCGCCAGCGATGCCGGATGTGCGTCACAAAAACCGTGACCCCGACGATCTATCGCACGATAGATTGTCTGGTGTAAAGCAGCCTTTACTCGTCGCCGAGCCGGTGATGTCGGTTCCGGGGATGTCATGGGTGGCCCTGCCCAGCTCCGTGCCCCGATATGTCCACAATAAAAGGGGGTATAGGAGGTGGATGTTGGGAATGATTATCGTGCCACCACCTGCGGTACGCGGCCAGGAATTAGCTGCCGCTGCTGTCGCTGTCCTCCGGGACGGATGTTAGTAGCAGCAAAGATGGTTTTGCTCCCCACAGGTGGAGCGGGCCCCGGGGAGGATGATGAGGGGAGTTGTAGTGGCGGTGGCTGTTGGCACCAAAGCGCGGGACACCGGTAATAAGAGTCCGAGTCGGCTGCTGCGGTTCCAGGTGTCTTTACTCACTCATATGCCGCTCGCCCAGAAAGTACTGATCACCCACTGTGATGGGCCCCATCAACCTCGGATAAGTTGGAAGAAGACAGCGATGTTTGGAAAGTGTCCTTTCTAAGAGTTGCCCCTCCAGTAGTGAGGAACCCGGGCTGAGCGTTCTGCTCCAAGCCTCAAGCCCCGTGAAAGAAAAAGGAAGAAGGTGGTGGTGTCGTGTCGCCAGAACTGATGTCCCAGCTAGACTGACTCACGATTGTGTAAGGTTGCTCCTACTTCTACCCCAAGTGGAACCCACCCCCCAAGTGGTTGTCCTAGTGACCGGGAAAGTCCCAAGCTTCGGGTAGGCCAATCCCCCTGCCTACCCTAGTCCAGCTCCCCAGTGAGAAGGCTCCTAAGCTGTATGTAAAGTGTGAATGTGGAACACCGGTGATTAACTCCCTACTTACCCGAGGTGAATATCGCACCTTAAATGAGGTACAGTATTCTGTGGCAGCTGGAGCCGCAGGGGCGTCACATTACCGTCACACTCCTGCCACTTCCTTTCCTGGGGGAGTGAGGGAAATGATTACATCTTGTCAGGAGAATTGCCAGACATGGTACTCTGGCATCTCCACCACATGGGGTATCCCTGAGGTTAGGGATAGCCTAGGGTCTCCTAGCATGAGGAACTGCATAGGAGCCCCCTGTGCCTTGCTATCCCGCAGTCACATAAGGACAGTTATTCTTGGGTACAAGGAGCACAAAACGCCATCACTGGCAAAGGGGATGTTAAACTCTTATAGGTAGAAAATGACTCACCTAATGTTGCCACACGGACATATCTGCGCCTAGTACTCATTGCAGCGATGGACGTCCATGTTCCGGTGAGGGGGTCATAACGCTCTGCACTGCAATGATAGCGTAATATTAGTAAAAATATGAGAACAGACACCTATCAGCAATTAATGATAAATCACAAATCAGGCTGTGTAAAGCCTTTCCATATACACCATTCTTACTATAAAGGTAAGGACAGTGCAAGGATGTGGCCGTCACACTTCCATTAAACCCAAAATAAAAAATAATATGGACATATACGCTGCTGTAACTAAATAAAAGCATAGTGAATATAAAGAAACATAGGGTACTTCGTTAACACTATTTTTGATCAAAAAAGCGTAAAGGCATCCCACCGCGACAAGGTGTACAATTTTCTCTGAACTGAGCATTACATCCATTGCATCCCATGGCTGTGTCCAGTTGGGACCCGGTCACTCTCTGCCCTTATTCAGATTGAGATCTGTTCTGACACATGGTAAGGTTTTAATACTAGAGACCATTCGGTACCGTCCCGATATGAGTACACCTTGTTGTGGTGGGATAGCTTTACACTTTTTTTTTTATCAAAAATAGTGCTTACTAAGTACCCTATGTTTATGTGCACTATGCTTTTATTTAGTTACTGCAGCGTATATGTCCATATTATTTTTAATTTTGGGTTTAATGGGAGTGGACTGTCCTTACCTTATAGTAAGAATGGTGTATATGGAAAGGCTTTATACAGCCTGATTAGTTACAGTAGGGTATATGTTCATATTATTTTCAATTTGGGTTTTCTTTGTCTCATAGCCAGTGTGAACATGCGCTTATAACATGCATGTGTACCAACTCAAGAATATCTCTGGGAAAAATGCTCACATTCCCCATTGACTTCCATTATACTCAGTACACAATTGGCACCCATCTGAGCACTGACTGCTGGTTACAAATACCGAGCACCTGAACATGGTAGTGCCCACTCATCACTAGTTACGAGTACTGAGCACCCGAGCATGGTAGTGCCCACTCATCACTAGTTACGAGTACCAAGCACCTGAGCATGGTAGTGCCCGCTCATCACTAGTTACAAGTACTGAGCACCCGAGCATGGTAGTGCCCGCTCATCACTAGTTACAAGTACTGAGCACCTGAGCATGGTAGTGCCCGCTCATCACTAGTTACAAGTACTGAGCACCTGAGCATGGTAGTGCCCGCTCATCACTAGTTACAAGTACTGAGCACCCGAGCATGGTAGTACTCGTTCAATGAATGTTCTTTTAGAGTATAAAAGAAGGGGACCGCACAATTCTCAAAGCCAAGTGACACTTCTTTATTTCATACAGTGCAGCATAAAAGGCAGGGAAGGATCTGGGTGCAGGCTCCTCAAAGGGACGACGGCCGTTTCGCTTCTGTGTACGCTTCGACTGGTCCACGAGGAAGGACCAATCGAAGCGTACACAGACGCGACACGGCCGTCGTCCCTTTGAGGAGCCTGCACCCAGATCCTTCCCTGTCTTTTATGCTGCACCATATGAAATAAAGAAGTGTCACTTGGCTTTGAGGATTGTGCAGTCCCCTTCTTTTATACTCTAAAAGAACATTCTCTGGAAGTCTTCAATTTTACAGGACGAGCACTCCCCAGCTGTGAATGTTTGGAGCCCAGATCCTATTCCACCTGTTTGTGTGACCCCCGCAAGGTAAAAGCCAGTGGTGCAGGGCTACAATTCTGATTATTCATGCTATGGTAGTGCCTGCTCATCACTAGTTACGAGTACTGAGCACCCGAGCATGGTAGTGCCCGCTCATCACTAGTTACGAGTACTGAGCACCCGAGCATGGTAGTGCCCGCTCATCACTAGTTACCAGTACTGAGCACCCGAGCATGGTAGTGCCCGCTCATCACTAGTTACGAGTACTGAGCACCTGAGCATGGTAGTGCCCGCTCATCACTAGTTACGAGTACTGAGCACCCGAGCATGGTAGTGCCCGCTCATCACTAGTTACGAGTACTGAGCACCCGAGCATGGTAGTGCCCGCTCATCACTAGTTACGAGTACTGAGCACCCGAGCATGGTAGTGCTCGCTCATCACTAGTTACCAGTACTGAGCACCCGAGCATGGTAGTGCCCGCTCATCACTAGTTACGAGTACTGAGCCCCGAGCATGGTAGTGCCCGCTGATCACTAGTTACGAGTACTGAGCACCCGAGCATGGTAGTGCCCATTCATCATTAAAGAACTTGTTTTTTCCAGACAACCCCTTTAAGATTTTTTGTTATGCTATAGGCATTTCTATTGACTAGTCAGTGGCTGGATACTAAAACCCCCAAACAAGTGCTCGCCAAGGAGCAGAAGTGCTCAGCTTGTCCTGGGATAGAAGCAGAACGATGTATGGACACATGGACTTTCCATTGAGCTCATACACCGCTCTACTCACACTTGAGAATAAGCTGAGAGTTTCTGCCCCTTAGGACAATCAGGGGGGTCTCAACACTATTAAATAGGGAAGTGTTTAAAAGTTTAGTTACTCTTTAAAATGAGTAATCCTGCAGATATAATTTGTCAGCTATACATTAGATAGGTGAGATTGTGAGATCGGTGAGGGGGTCTGACTGCTGGACCCCGATCCATTCTTAGCACAGGGGACCCCGGTACATCTTTGCAACCCAGATAATGCTGATGACTAATATACTGCACCTGTTCAGACAAGAAGCACCATCGTATCCCCCCGCAGCATACAGCAGTCCATGAAGCACCGCAACACCAAGACAACTCCGCCGAGTTCCCATCGAAACTTCCGGCTGCCAAGTATTTGTCACTGGGTCGTACGACTCTACTGTAGCAAGGTCAGACGTCCCATCATAGCTGTAAAGAGGAGGAATAGGATCAACTGCACATATAAGCTAGATCACATTGCAAGGAGCAGTGGGGAGAGTGTAGAAAACAGATGCCAAGCACATCAGGGAGCGGCTGATCTCCTCCAAGAAGAAAAGGATCGGGCATGTTGTATTGCAACAGCCTGATCTTTTTGTTCCCTTTCTAAATTTAGGGGTGGACAAAAGTAACTCATCCATCTCTATCAATACTTACCCACCCACTGCATAAAGCTTATTTCCGATAGCTGCCACACCCACGCGGGCCCGTCGTGTGGACATAGAAGCCACCATGTGCCAACGGTCAGTGCGGGTATCATATGCTTCACAGTCACCGTGTATGGCAAAGAGACTGCCACCACCTACAGAGGAGAAACACACACACAAAGGGCTTAGGTACAGAACACAAGACAAAAGGAGGAAAATATACATGTACTAAGTAAGCGTCAGCCCGGTGTAGAGGGAGAGAAGACCTGGCCAAGAGGGCTTACAATCTACAAGGAAAGGGGATGAAAGAGGAGGATGGCAGTATCTCATCGGCTTTGAGATTCCCTGAAGAGATGAGGTTTTAGGTTGTTTTTGAAGATAGATATTGGCTGATGTGTTGGGATAGCAAGTCCTAGAGCATGGAGGAAGCTCGGGAGAAAACCTGGGGATGAACATTATGAGGACTAGAGGTGACAACATACAGTAGAAGGAGGTCTATGTGGGGAGCATTCAGGAGATTAGGGCAGAGATGTATAGAGAAGGCAGGTAATATACTGGAGATTATATGATAGGAGGTATCAGGAGATTAGGGAGAGATGTATGGAGAGGACAGGTTATATACTGGAGATTATATGTGGGGATGTATCAGGAGATTAGGGAGAGATATATGGAGAAGGCGGGTTATATATACTGGAGATTATGTGTGAGGAGGTATCAGGTGATTAGAGCAGAGATGTATGGAGAGGACAGGTTATATAATGGAGATTATATGTGGGGATGTATCAGGAGATTAGGGCAGAGATGTATGGAGAGGACAGGTTATATAATGGAGATTATATGTTGGGATGTATCAGGAGATTAGGGTAGAGATGTATGGAGAGGACAGGTTATATACTGGAGATTATATGTGGGGATGTATCAGGAGATTAGGACAGATGTATGGAGAGGACATGTTATATACTGGAGATTATATGTGGGGATGTATCAGGAGATTAGGGCAGAGATGTATGGAGAGGACAGGTTATATACTGGAGATTATATGTGGGGATGTATCAGGAGAGTAGGGCAGAGATGTATGGAGAGGACAGGTTATATAATGGAGATATGTGGGGATGTATCAGGAGATTAGGGCAGAGATGTATGGAGAGGACAGGTTATATACTGGAGATTATATGTGGGGATGTATCAGGAGATTAGGGCAGAGATGTATGGAGAGGACAGGTTATATAATGGAGATATGTGGGGATGTATCAGGAGATTAGGACAGAGATGTATGGATAGGACAGGTTATATACTGGAGATTATATGTGGGGATGTATCAGGAGATTAGGACAGAGATGTATGGAGAGGACAGGTTATATACTGGAGATTATGTGTGGAAACTAGTGATGGGCAGACTCGCAGATAACTGGACCTAGGACCTAACCGGATTTATAAAAAAAAAAAAAAAAAATCCGGTTCCAGCCCAGAATTGATGCGAGTTATCTGGCCGGAAGCCAGTCCCCATATAAGTCTATCTGACAAATAAAAATGGTGGTAAAATGGATGGGGGGATAGGAGCAGGCGCTTCATACTTACATAGTCTCCGGTGCAACTGTAACTGCTCCTACGGCCATTCATTCACTTCCGGGACCACTCATTTACCTTCATGCATATGCACCACTTCCCCCGCCCACTGGCATCTGTGATTGGTTGTAGTAAGAACCACACCCACTCTGAGTGACTGCTTCCAATCACAGACGCTATGTGCATCTATCCTGGTATAAAAATAAATATATTATGATACCCAGCACAGATAAAGCGTATAGCTACAGGCAGCAGCCCCCAGCCGTGCGCTTATCTTATCTGTGTGTCAAAATAGGACTAAAGGTACCGTCACACATAACGAGATCGCAGCGGAGTCACGGTTTCCGTGACGCAGTAGCGATCCCGTTAGCGATCTTATTATATGTGACACCTACCAGCGATCAGGCCCCTGCTGTGAGATCACTAGTCATTGCAGAATGGTCCAGGCCATTTTCTTCAAAGGCGATGTCCTGCTGGGCAGGACACATCGCTGTGTTTTACACTGTTTGACAGGATCACAGTGACTGCTGAGATCGTTATACAAGTCGCTACTGCGAGCTGTATCGTTACTGAGTCGTTGGTAAGATCTGACTGTGTGACATCTCACCAGCGACCTCCCAGTGACTTACCTGCGATCCCTATCAGGTCGCATCGTTTTCGGGATCGCTGGTAAGTCGTTGTGTGTGACTGGGCCTTAACGGCTTACAACTCTTTTAATTATTTAAGTACATTTTAAAAACGGCATTCGGTCTCCCCCCCCAATTTTGATACCCAGCCATGATAAAGCCCGACAGCTGGGGGCTGGTATTCTCAGGCTGGGCAGACCCATGGTTATTGAGCCCCCCCTAGCCTAAAAATAACCTGGAGCCACCCAAGATTGCTGCATCCATTAGATGTGACATCCCTGCACTTTACCTGGCTCATCCTGATTGCTCTGATGCGGTAGCAATCGGGGTAATAAGGGGTTAAATCGAAGCTCACAGCTGCCACTAAGCCCTGAGGTGGGGTTACTGAGTTTTAGGAAGTACCCTGGAGGTCAAGATACCTGCAGACACAGGTGGAGGGCCGTGGGAACCTCCAGCTGTGTCCGCAACTAACCTGAGTGACTTCACTGCTGAACGCGCGGCTCACTTAGTCTCTGCCTGAAACTCACAATGAGCAATCTAGTTTATGGCACTCACTGTGATTCAAATGTAGTAATGCTGGAATCATCGGGAGACCTCATGTGGATTATGTTGGACCTACAGGCATGTTTCTGGGGTTAATATAGTGGTGAAAGAGGGTGTTTTTTTGTATTTCATTTCAAATAAAGGATTTTTTCCGTGTATGTGTTTATTTACTTTCACTTACAGATTAGTAATGGGGGGGTCTCATAGACGCCTCCCATTACTCATCTAGGGCTTAGTGGCAAGCTGTAAGCTGCGATTAACCCCTTATTACCACGATTGCCACCACAGCAGGGTAATCGGGAAAAGCCGGGTAAAGTACTAGGATTATCACATCGAATGGATGCTGCAATCTTGGGTGGCTGCAGGATGCTATTTTTAGGCTGGGGGGGCTCAACAACCATGCGTCTCTCTAGCCTGAGAATACCAGCCCCCAGCTCTTGGGCTTTATCGTGGCTGGGTATCAAACGTTTTTTAAAATTATTTATTTAAATAATTTAAAAACAAAAACCGCATGTGGTTCCTCCTATTTTGATATACAGCCAAGATAGCCACAGGGCTGAGGGCTGCAGCCTGTAGCCAAATGCTTTATCTGTGCTGGGTATCATAATATGGGGGGACCCTATGCCAAATATTTAATTTATTGTTACTCTACGATAGACCCACAGACAGTGCCTGTGATTGGAAATGTCAGACATGCTGTCACTCAGGGTGGGGGCGTGTCTAACTGCAACCAATCACAGGTGCTGGTGGGCGGGGAAAGCAGTGCATATGCATGAGGCTAATAAGCGGTTCTGGATGTGAATGGGCGCCGCTGGAGCAGTTACAGCAGCACCAGAGGCTCGGTAAGTATGAAGCAAGTTGCCGAAACCGGGTCAATGCTCGGAATTCCCTGAGCATTCCGGGCCCGGCCATCGGGTACATTTGAAACCGCGCGGATCCAGACTTTTACAGTGGAGATATGAGTGGATTAGGGCAGATATGTGTGGAGAGGACGGGAGATTTAAAGGAGATTATATGCGGGGAGGTATCAGGAGATTAAAGCAGATATGTACGGAGACGTAATGTGGGCAGAGGTGGATTAACTAGCAAAGTCGGAAGGGTGAAAGAGCCACAATGGAAGAAGTTGCCGAATTCTACATGATTTACCAGTCATTTTGTCCCTGCAGTCCACATCTACTCCTCTCTATAACCAATACATTAGTGTTACTGGCTATAATCAGCAGAAAACAAGTCATTTATCTCCTCACCAACTGCAAATAGCACAGTGCTGGCCCCCTCGCAGCGCCGTGGTCGGGTTCGACTGTTGCTGAGAACCCCCCGCTGTTCTGGCATCAGATGATACTTCAGCGCCTCAATCAAAAGGTCTTTGCACTCCGAATGGTGACGTACAAGAAGCTCGGTGTCCACACTGCTCATCAGGAAATCTCTGCTCAGCAAGGGGAGCCGCACACACTTCATTAACTGCCGGAAATAGGGAGCGTCAGGCACCACATCGGATGCTGCAGGCAATATTTGTCAGCTCATATGTATATGCTCCTCACCCGGGGAACGTGCTGTCTCCTGCCATCCACATCATGTTTGACCCAGTTTAGGACAGCTCGGTACACCTCCTCCTCAGAGGGGACATTCAGACTGTCGCTGGAGATCAGGTCCAGCACCTAGAACCGCAAACACATGAGAGAAATTAGAGAAATTATTTAGGTTGCCTTTATAAGGGAAGATGTCAGCAACGAAACACAAAGCAAATGGACCATTTTAAAAAAAAAGTTGGACAATCCCTTTAAGCCCATCAGGCTCGCCAGTGTGACTTTTAATTTTTTTCTGGACAGTTTATTTTAACTATTGCGATGCAGGAAGGTCACACATTCAATTAAAATTAGTGTGTCCCCTCAACAAGGTCAGGAAGCCGCTTTTTTCCCTAGTGGGCCCCAAGAACAGGGTCAGGGTGCTGCTTCTTGCACTAGTGGGCACTCACAACAGGGTCGGGGCGCGGCTTTTTGCACTAGTGGGCTCCCACAACAGGGTACAGGCGCAGCTTTTTGCAATAATGGGCCCCCACAACAGGGTAGGGGCGCCACTTTTTGCACTAGTGGGTCCCCACAACAGGGTCGGGGTGTCCCTTCTTGGCGTAGTGGGTCCCCACAACAGGGTCGGGGCGCCGCTTTTTGTACTAGTGGGCCCCCACAACAGGGTCAGGGCGTCACTTCTTGGAGTAGTGGGTCCCCACAACAGGGTCAGGGCACCGCTTTTTGTACTAGTAGGCCCCCACAACAGGGTCGGGACGCTGCTTTTTGCACTAGTGGGCTCCCCCAACAGGGTTGGGACGCCGCTTTTTGTACTAGTGGGCCCCCACAACATGGTCGGGGCGCCGCTTCTTGGTCTAGTGGGTCCCCAGAACAGAGTCGGGGCGCCGCTTCTTGCCGGCTGCAATTTTAACAATCGTTTCCCCATGAAACAGAGAGACCTGTCTGAATCCCACCGCCAAATTGATGGATCCTGTGTGATCAGATGTGTATGTAGGTGTTATCAAGCATTATAATCTTGCTTCTGATGATAAGAAAACTTCTGTAAACTCTGACTGAGGCTGGACTCACACGAATGTATGAAAAAATGGTCCCATTCTCATCCAGGAGAGTAGGACAATTTTTTTCTCACGTGTCATCCATGTGCTGTCCGCGTGCAATCCGTTTTTTTTCTCAGCAGCTATTAGTCATCTACAGTCATTTACAGTGTTCTGTGCTACATGATGGTGATGTATCCATAAAAAACGGACGTCACTAGGATGGTCCATGTGGCGTCCGTTTTTTTCTCACACCCATTGACTTGTATTGGCAAGTCTCGGACGATTACGGCAGCAAATTGCAGCATGTTGCGATTTTTCTCTCATCCAGAATCTGGTTGAGAAAAAATCTGACCAACTTCTCTGCCTCATTGACCAACATTGGTCCGAGTGCAATAAAAGATTTTCTCGCATTGCACTCGTCCGATTTATACACTCATATGAGCATACCCAAAGTAAGAGTCTTAAAAGCTCCAGTGGCCACTGTGAAAATTGCAAGATAATTTTTGCCTCTTTCAATTAAGAGCAAGAGCAATATATATACATACATACACACACACAGTATATAATACATGTATCACATAAACCTGATTTAAACAGAAATTGCTAATTTTTTTTATGACGGTTTCCATCTAAACCCATCAGCTTTCTGTAGGTACAAATATTAATTAAAATCTCCAATTTTTGTTTTGCTTCTTCTTCCTATTATTATTATTATTATTATTATTATTAAAGTTTGGAATATAAAAAAATTGCCAAAAATTAAAAAGGAAAAGTATTTTTAAACCCCCCCCCCCACAAAAACAGGTTTCTGCTAAAAAAAACCAAACACACACAACAAATAAGTGTCAAAAATATACACAGATTTTTTTATGCAGATTAAAAACCGCACCACATACTCAATGTGTGAATGCAGAATGAAGGTTACTCCGGAAAAGGAAAATTAATTTAATAAATATACAGTTAAGCCATCGGTATTGGATCGGGGGAGATAGGTCATCTGCTCCAATTAAGCACAACATAATAATTTAGAGGCTTTGTGTGAATCTTGCTTCTCTGTGTGCTTCTTTTCAGCACAAAAAAGCATGTTTTGGTAGGAAAAAAGCTGCTGAAAAAAGTGCATTTTTATGCTTTTTTTATCTATTGGGATAGGGAAAACACAGGGAAAAAAAAAAAGAAATACGGTAATTGACACGCTGCATTTTTTTCTGCAACAAAATCTGCAAGGAAAAAAAAAGAAGCAACGTGCGCACAGCAAGTCACGATTCTCATAGTCTTTCTGGGAGGCTTATTTTTACCTTGCATTATTGATTAAAATCTGTAAGGAAAAAAGCAACATGTGTCTCAGAGCCTATGGCTTTGTGCACACTGTGCATTTTTTGAGAAATCTGCACCAAAATCTGCATGCCTATCACCAGCAAAGTCTATGAGCATCCTGAGGTGCTGTGCACATGTTGCTTCCCTTTTCCTTGCAGATTTCTGTGCAGAAAATAATCTGCAGGATGTCAATTGTTGGTGTGGATTTTTTTAGCCATTGACATAAAAAAAAAAAAAAGCATGGAAAAAAACGCACCAAAACTGCATGTGTTTTTGGTGCAGTTTTCTACCAGAAGGTGCAGAAATATTCTGCACCTTCTGGTAGAAAACTGCACCAAAAACACATGCAGTTTTGGTGCATTTTTTTCCATGTTTTTTTATCTGCAGCGTGTGCACATAGTCTAAAACCGAAGCATAAACCAATACAGAAATAAAATGGAAGGTAGAGAGTTAATAGGTAAAATCTAAAATATCTTGGATTGGAGCACACTAGGAGCCGAAAACAGGAAATATCGCACAGTAATGTGACAAAACAACAGCTTGACGGAGACGCTGGCAGCCGGTGACTGGAGCCTGCAGGAAATAACACAAATAATCATTAAAAATGTGTAGAAGAAACACAGTGGGAATGGATCCATTGAACGCGAACAGCTGGGGACGGTTGCAGCTGATGCGCCGGCAGCTTCCTGTTATGGAGTTCCCCTTGCATTATGTATTACAGGCCCGTTGCTAGGAGACACGGCAATTATACACGGGCGCCTGGGTCAAGTTGTGTGAGGGGGCTTCAGAAAGACGCACGTCCTGTGTGGGAAGATGGAATAGAAAGCTCTGGTTGCCTGGACACCGAGGGATTAGACAAAACCCGAGGTGGGGTCTCGACGTCAGGGAATCAGCCGCGTCCTACAGCGATACTGATCCGGAAAATATTTTATGTGGATGAATAATTCATATCATACGGAGCAGATTATCTGCGGTAGAACGCCATCAAGGGCACTGCCGACAGCCGCAAGATGCTGCCGACAACAAGGAGGAGACTCCAATGAATGGACGTGTAGGAAGCAACTACAATACACATCATCCCAGAGAAATACATACAAGATTCCCTATCATTACTGCAATACACATCATCCCAGAGAAATACATACAAGATTCCCAATCATTACTGCAATACACATCATCCCAGAGAAATACATACAAGATTCCCTATCATTACTGCAATACACATCATCCCAGAGAAATACATACAAGATTCCCTATCATTACTGCAATACACATCATCCCAGAGAAATACATACAAGATTCCCAATCATTACTGCAATACACATCATCCCAGAGAAATACATACAAGATTCCCTATCATTACTGCAATACACATCATCCCAGAGAAATACATACAAGATTCCCTATCATTACTGCAATACACATCATCCCAGAGAAATACATACAAGATTCCCTATCATTACTGCAATACACATCATCCCAGAGAAATACATACAAGATTCCCTATCATTACTGCAATACACATCATCCCAGAGAAATACATACAAGATTCCCAATCATTACTGCAATACACATCATCCCAGAGAAATACATACAAGATTCCCAATCATTACTGCAATACTAGGAAAAGATGGAAAAAATAAAACCGGAATTCTTTCAGTTTTAATTTTGCCCATTGAGCCTCATATCGGTCTGTCACTTCCAGTTCTATGCCAAACACTTTTCAGCAGACTCATTATCATCATAGACAGGTCTACAATAACATATATGACACACACATATATAGTTGAAACCAGAAGTTTCCCTCCACTCTCTATACAGACACATCCACAGGGTTTTCCCTCCACTCTCTATACAGACACATCTGCAGGTTTTTACCTCCACTCTCCATAAAGACTCATCTGCAGGTTTTTCCCTCCGCTCTCTATAAAGACACATCTGCAGGTTTTCCCCTCCGCTCTCTATAACCTGCAGGTTTTTCCCTCCGCTCTCTATACAGACACATCTGCAGGTTTTTCCCTCCGCTCTCTATAAAGACTCATCTACAGGTTTTTCCCTCCGCTCTCTATAAAGACACATCTGCAGCTTTTTCCCTCCGCTCTCTATAACCTGCAGGTTTTTCCCTCTGCTCTCCATAAAGACTCATCTGCAGGTTTTTCCCTCCGCTCTCTATAAAGACACATCTGCAGGTTTTCCCTCCGCTCTCTATATAGACAAATCTGCAGGTTTTCCCTCCATTCTCTATAAAGACACATCTGCAGGTGTTTCCCTCAACTCTCTATACAGACACATCTGCAGCTTTTTCCCTCCGCTCTCTATAGCCTGCAGGTTTTTCCCTCTGCTCTCCATAAAGACTCATCTGCAGGTTTTTCCCTCCGCGCTCTATAAAGACACATCTGCAGGTTTTTCCTCCGCTCTCTATACAGACAAATCTGCAGGTTTTCCCTCCATTCTCTATAAAGACACATCTGCAGGTGTTTCCCTCCACTCTCTATACAGACACATCTGCAGCTTTTTCCCTCCGCTCTCTATAACCTGCAGGTTTTTCCCTCTGCTCTCCATAAAGACTCATCTGCAGGTTTTTTCTCTCCGCTCTCTATAAAGACACATCTGCAGGTTTTCCCTCCGCTTTCTATATAGACAAATCTGCAGGTTTTCCCTCCATTCTCTATAAAGACACATCTGCAGGTTTTCCCTCTGCTCTCTATAAAGACACATCTGCAGGTTTTTCCCTCCACTCTCTATACAGACACATCTGCAGCTTTTTCCCTCCGCTCTCTATAACCTGCAGGTTTTTCCCTCTGCTCTCCATAAAGACTCATCTGCAGGTTTTTCCCTCCGCTCTCTATAAAGACACATCTGCAGGTTTTCCCTCCGCTCTCTATATAGACAAATCTGCAGGTTTTCCCTCCATTCTCTATAAAGACACATCTGCAGGTGTTTCCCTCCACTCTCTATACAGACACATCTGCAGCTTTTTCCCTCCGCTCTCAATAACCTGCAGGTTTTTCCCTCTGCTCTCCATAAAGACTCATCTGCAGGTTTTTCCCTCCGCTCTCTATAAAGACACATCTGCAGGTTTTCCCTCCGCTCTCTATATAGACAAATCTGCAGGTTTTCCCTCCATTCTCTATAAAGACACATCTGCAGGTGTTTCCCTCCACTCTCTATACAGACACATCTGCAGCTTTTTCCCTCCGCTCTCTATAACCTGCAGCTTTTTCCCTCTGCTCTCCATAAAGACTCATCTGCAGGTTTTTCCCTCCGCTCTCTATAAAGACACATCTGCAGGTTTTCCCTCCGCTCTCTATATAGACAAATCTGCAGGTTTTCCCTCCATTCTCTATAAAGACACATCTGCAGGTTTTCCCTCTGCTCTCTATAAAGACACATCTGCAGGTTTTTCCCTCTACTCTCTATACAGACACATCTGCAGGTTTTTCCCTCTGCGCTCTATAAAGACACATCTGCAGGTTTTTCCCTCTACTCTCTATACAGACACATCTGCAGGTTTTTCCCTCTGCTCTCTATAAAGACACATCTGCAGGTTTTTCCCTCTGCTCTCTATAAACACACATCTGCAGGTTTTTCTCACTATCTGACATGAAATCAGAATAAACCTTTCCCATTTAAGGTCACTTAGGGACCAAAATTATTTATATTTTCCAAATGCCAGAGAAGAGAGAGAGGAAATGTTTTAAGGCATTTTTATTGCTTTCTGCAAAGTGAAAAGTTTGCATACACTGAGTACTATGCCTTTAAACAATATGGGACAGCCCATATAATGATGTCATGTCTTTGGAAGCTTCTGATAGGTTTATTGGCAACATCTGAGTTAGAGACACCTGTGGATGTATTGTAATGCACACCTGAAACACACAGTTCTGGTTAAGCTGTATATGTATCATGTCTGTTATTGTAGTTCTGTCTATGAGGGTAATGATATGCATGTTAAATACTGCACACAAAAATAAGAGAAAACGCACTTCACCTCCCCTCCAGAAAAACAGAATTAAAACAGATCACAAAGTCGTATGGATCCCAAAATGGTACCAATAAGGCCTGTTTTACACATCCAGCATTTCGCCGGTTTGCCGGATCCGGCACACTCAAGTACAATGCAATACAGTACAATGGCATTGCGGCACCATGCTGTCATGTGACCGGAGCATGTGACTGGAGCTTGCCGCTATGCCATTGTACTGTATTGCACTGTACTGGAGTGTGCCGGATTCGGCAAACCGGCGAAATGCCGGATGTGTGAAACCGGCCTAAAAACTACAGCTCATATGGACACGCAATGAAAGAGATATAGCTCTTTGAAGGCGAGGAGGGAAAAATCCAAAGCAAAGAGAGGCGCACTGTCACCCAAAGACCCGCGTAAACCTGGAACCGGCCTTGACTAATAATCAAAGCTCACCTCCTCCCTCTCTCTGCACTGATCACAGAGTATTGCACTCTCCCACAGAAGCCAAGGAACATTTCCAGACTATCATTTCAGTTTTCTTTTTTGTATGAGTGTACACGTGCATGGAGCTTCAGCTAAGAGTCCATAGCACATAGTTTTACTGTATCTTATAAAGTTACATTGATACAAAGTGGCCACTCTTTACTTGGAAAACAGAGAAACTCAAGAAAATGTCTCTCGACAGGGTGCTACACCATCTCCACTATGTAGAAAGCCTGCGGTCAGCTCTCCTGGGGATGGTGATGCACAGTGGTAGAATGGGTATCCCGACATTAAACCATGAAATACCATGTTTTTGCAACTGAGCAGTGCCTATACAGTCATATGAAAAAGTTTGGGCACCCCTATTAATGTTAACCTTTTTTCTTTATAACAATTTGAGATTTTGCAAAAGCTATTTCAGTTTCATATATCTAATAACTGATGGACTGAGTAATATTTCTGGATTGAAATGAGGTTTATTGTACTAACAGAAAATGTGCAATCCGCATTTAAACTAAATTTGCCCGGTGCAAAAGTATGGGCACCCTTATCAATTTCTTGATTTGAACACTCCTAACTACTTTTTACTGACTTACTGAAGCACTAAATTGGTTTTGTAACCTCATTGAGCTTTGCACTTCATAGGCAGGTGTATCCAATCATGAGAAAAGGTATTTAAGGTGGCCACTTGCAAGTTGTTCTTCTATTTGAATCTCCTATGAAGAGTGGCATCATGGGCTCCTCAAAACAGCTCTCAAATGATCTGAAAACAAAGATTATTCAACATAGTTGTTCAGGGGAAGGTACAAAAAGTTGTCTCAGAGATTTAAACTGTCAGTTTCCACTGTGAGGAACATAGTAAGGAAATGGAAGAACCAGTGGCGTAACTAGAGTTGGATGGGCCCCGGTGCAAAGTTTAGACCTGGGCCCCCCCTCCACATACACAGACACTTGGGGTAAGGCATACCTCCCAACTTTTAAAGAAGGAAAAGAAGGACAAAGTTTGCGGCGCGCTACGCGCGCCGCGGCAAATTTTTAGGCCACGCCCCCTAACCACACCCATTTCACAGTCACGCCCATATCCACTCCCCATCCACACCCATTCAGCATGGACACGCAGGCAGCCGGCGGGCCTCCAGCATGGACACGCAGGCAGCCGGCGGGCCTCCAGCATGGACACGCAGGCAGCCGGCGGGCCTCCAGCATGGACACGCAGGCAGCCGGCGGGCCTCCAGCATGGACACGCAGGCAGCCGGCGGGCCTCCAGCATGGACACGCAGGCAGCCGGCGGGCCTCCAGCATGGACACGCAGGCAGCCGGCGGGCCTCCAGCATGGACACGCAGGCAGCCGGCGGGCCTCCAGCATGGACACGCAGGCAGCCGGCGGGCCTCCAGCATGGACACGCAGGCAGCCGGCGGGCCTCCAGCATGGACACGCAGGCAGCCGGCGGGCCTCCAGCATGGACACGCAGGCAGCCGGCGGGCCTCCAGCATGGACACGCAGGCAGCCGGCGGGCCTCCAGCATGGACACGCAGGCAGCCGGCGGGCCTCCAGCATGGACACGCAGGCAGCCGGCGGGCCTCCAGCATGGACACGCAGGCAGCCGGCGGGCCTCCAGCATGGACACGCAGGCAGCCGGCGGGCCTCCAGCATGGACACGCAGGCAGCCGGCGGGCCTCCAGCATGGACACGCAGGCAGCCGGCGGGCCTCCAGCATGGACACGCAGGCAGCCGGCGGGCCTCCAGCATGGACACGCAGGCAGCCGGCGGGCCTCCAGCATGGACACGCAGGCAGCCGGCGGGCCTCCAGCATGGACACGCAGGCAGCCGGCGGGCCTCCAGCATGGACACGCAGGCAGCCGGCGGGCCTCCAGCATGGACACGCAGGCAGCCGGCGGGCCTCCAGCATGGACACGCAGGCAGCCGGCGGGCCTCCAGCATGGACACGCAGGCAGCCGGCGGGCCTCCAGCATGGACACGCAGGCAGCCGGCGGGCCTCCAGCATGGACACGCAGGCAGCCGGCGGGCCTCCAGCATGGACACGCAGGCAGCCGGCGGGCCTCCAGCATGGACACGCAGGCAGCCGGCGGGCCTCCAGCATGGACACGCAGGCAGCCGGCGGGCCTCCAGCATGGACACGCAGGCAGCCGGCGGGCCTCCAGCATGGACACGCAGGCAGCCGGCGGGCCTCCAGCATGGACACGCAGGCAGCCGGCGGGCCTCCAGCATGGACACGCAGGCAGCCGGCGGGCCTCCAGCATGGACACGCAGGCAGCCGGCGGGCCTCCAGCATGGACACGCAGGCAGCCGGCGGGCCTCCAGCATGGACACGCAGGCAGCCGGCGGGCCTCCAGCATGGACACGCAGGCAGCCGGCGGGCCTCCAGCATGGACACGCAGGCAGCCGGCGGGCCTCCAGCATGGACACGCAGGCAGCCGGCGGGCCTCCAGCATGGACACGCAGGCAGCCGGCGGGCCTCCAGCATGGACACGCAGGCAGCCGGCGGGCCTCCAGCATGGACACGCAGGCAGCCGGCGGGCCTCCAGCATGGACACGCAGGCAGCCGGCGGGCCTCCAGCATGGACACGCAGGCAGCCGGCGGGCCTCCAGCATGGACACGCAGGCAGCCGGCGGGCCTCCAGCATGGACACGCAGGCAGCCGGCGGGCCTCCAGCATGGACACGCAGGCAGCCGGCGGGCCTCCAGCATGGACACGCAGGCAGCCGGCGGGCCTCCAGCATGGACACGCAGGCAGCCACAGTGAGGCGGCCGGTCGCCCACACAGTGAGGTGGCCGGTCGCCTTCACAGACAGGCGGCAGGGGGGCGCCCGCACAGACAGGCGGCAGGGGGGCGCCCGCACAGACAGGCGGCAGGGGGGCGCCCGCACAGACAGGCGGCCGGGGGGCGCCCGCACAGACAGGCGGCCGGGGGGCGCCCGCACAGACAGGCGGCCGGGGGGCGCCCGCACAGACAGGCGGCCGGCCGACCGCACAGACAGGCGGCCGGCCGACCGCACAGAGAGGCTCCGGCCGGGGGTGAGGGGGGGGGAGGGAGGGAAATCAGCGCTGGGGAGATTTTACTGTACCAGCAGCAGCACAGGCAGCGCTCCTCTCTGTTATGCCACGTCTACTGGGATGGTAGGAGGGAAAAGCAGGGAGGCGGAGAGAGAGTGGGTGGGCGGAGCCCGGGAGCCGGCCGTCCCGATCGTGGCAACGGGACAAACAACGTAAAGCGTGAAAGTCCCGCTGTATCCGGGACGGTTGGGAGGTATGGGGTAAGGGATAATGACACTGACACTCGGGGTACAGGATAATGACGCTGACACTTGGCTCTCACCCACAGCACCCTGAAATCCCTCTATCAGCACCCAGCTTTCCTATGTTCTGATATTTATCTTGTCCTCAGCACCCAGCTTTCCCATATCAGAGCATGAGAAAGCTGGGTGCTGAGAGATGTATATCAGAACATGGGAAAGCTGGGTGCTGAGAGATGTATATCAGAACATGGGAAAGCTGGGTGCTGAGAGATGTATAGCAGAGCATGGGAAAGTTGGCTGCTGAGGGAAAGAGCCTTTTCCCCTCAGCACAAAACATTTCCATCCCATACTTGTATCTTTGTCCCCCCTGTATAAAGTTCTCAAAATACTATAACAGCCCCCACATAGCCTTCCAAATAATTGTATAAAGGGTCTCACATAACCCTTCATATATTAGAATGCAGATACATAGCCCTCCATATATTATAATGCACCCCCATAATCCTCCATGTATAAAGTAGCCCTTCAATTATAATGCATTTCCCATAGTTCTCCATGTATTAAAATTCACCCCATAGTTCTCCATATATTATACTGCACCACATAGTCCTCCATGTTTTATAATGCACTTCCATAGTCCATGTATAAGGTAGCCTCCATAGTCCTCCATATATTATAATGCAGCCCCCATAGTCCTATATGTATTATAACACAAACCCATAAAACTTCAGATGGTATTATGCAGCCCCATACTCCTCCATGTATAATTCACCCCTATATTCCATGTATAAGGTGTCCCTTCATTTTGTATTATACAGCCCCCCCCCCCGACCTCCATTTTAATGCAGCCCTATAGACCTCCAGTATAATGCAGCCTCATAGACCTCTATGTATATTACACCTCTATATTCAATGTATAAGGTGTCCTTCATGTTTATTATGCAGCCTCACCAGGCCTCCATATATAATAATGCAGCCAACCTCTCCAGGCCTCCATGTATAATATAGCAGCCAGCCTCCCAGGCCTCCATGTATAATATAGCAGCCAGCCTCCCCAGGCCTCCATGTATAATAATGCAGCCAGCCTCCCCAGGCCTCCATGTATAATAATGCAGCCAGCCTCCCCAGGCCTCCATGTATAATAATGCAGCCAGCCTCCCCAGGCCTCCATGTATAATAATGCAGCCAGCCTCCCCAGACCTCCATGTATAATAATGCAGCCAGCCTCCCCAGGCCTCATGTATAATAATGCAGCCAGCCTCCCCAGGCCTCCATGTATAATAATGCAGCCAGCCTCCCCAGGCCTCCATGTATAATAATGCAGCCAGCCTCCCCAGACCTCCATGTATAATAATGCAGCCAGCCTCCCCAGACCTCCATGTATAATAATGCAGCCAGCCTCCCCAGGCCTCCATGTATAATAATGCAGCCAGCCTCCCCAGGCCTCCATGTATAATAATGCAGCCAGCCTCCCCAGGCCTCATGTATAATAATGCAGCCAGCCTCCCCAGGCCTCCATGTATAATAATGCAGCCAGCCTCCCCAGGCCTCCATGTATAATAATGCAGCCAGCCTCCCCAGGCCTCCATGTATAATAATGCAGCCAGCCTCCCCAGGCCTCCATGTATAATAATGCAGCCAGCCTCCCCAGGCCTCATGTATAATAATGCAGCCAGCCTCCCCAGGCCTCATGTATAATAATGCTGCCAGCCTCCCCAGGGCTCATGTATAATAATGCTGCCAGCCTCCCCAGGCCTCCATCTATAATAATGCTGCCAGCCTCCCCAGGCCTCCATGTACAGTATAATGCAGTCTCCCCAGGCCTCCATGTACAGTATCATGCAGCCTCCCCACCCCAGGCCTCCATGTACAGTATCATGCAGCCTCCCCACCCCAGGCCTCCATGTACAGTATCATGCAGCCTCCCCACCCCAGGCCTCCATGTACAGTATCATGCAGCCTCCCCACCCCAGGCCTCCATGTACAGTATCATACAGCCTCCCCACCCCAGGCCTCCATGTACAGTATCATGCAGCCTCCCCACCCCAGGCCTCCATGTACAGTATCATGCAGCCTCCCCACCCCAGGCCTCCATGTACAGTATCATACAGCCTCCCCACCCCAGGCCTCCATGTACAGTATCATGCAGCCTCCCCACCCCAGTTCTCCATGTACAGTATCATGCAGCCTCCCCACCCCAGGCCTCCATGTACAGTATCATGCAGCCTCCCCACCCCAGGCCTCCATGTACAGTATCATACAGCCTCCCCACCCCAGGCCTCCATGTACAGTATCATGCAGCCTCCCCACCCCAGGCCTCCATGTACAGTATCATGCAGCCTCCCCACCCCAGGCCTCCATGTACAGTATCATACAGCCTCCCCACCCCAGGCCTCCATGTACAGTATCATGCAGCCTCCCCACCCCAGTTCTCCATGTACAGTATCATGCAGCCTCCCCACCCCAGGCCTCCATGTACAGTATCATGCAGCCTCCCCAACCCAGGCCTCCATCATGGAGGCCTGGGTTGGGGAGGCTGCATGATACTGTACATGGAGGCCTGGGGTGGGGAGGCTGCATGATACTGTACATGGAGGCCTGGGGTGGGGAGGCTGCATGATACTGTACATGGAGGCCTGGGGTGGGGAGGCTGCATGATACTGTACATGGAGGCCTGGGGTGGGGAGGCTGCATGATACTGTACATGGAGGCTCCATGTACAGTATCATGCAGCCTCCCCACCCCAGGCCTCCATGTACAGTATCATACAGCCTCCCCACCCCAGGCCTCCATGTACAGTATCATGCAGCCTCCCCACCCCAGGCCTCTGACCACCGTGTACTCACTTTATATATATAAAAAAAAAAAAACAAGTACTCACCGATCTTCTCCTTCCACTGCTGCTCTGTCCTGACGTCTCCTTGTTCCACTGCTGCTGTACTCCCTGCTCTCCTCCTTCCACTGCTGCTCGTCCTCCTCTCTCTCCCGGTGCTCCGGTCGGCGTCCTCCCTCCCTGCGCTCTGTGCACTCAGCACAGCAGTCGCACAGGAGTGACGTCACCGCGCAGGCACAGGGGGAGTATGATGATGCAGAGCGGCGCTGGCCGCTCTATGCTTCATTATTACTGTGCGCGGTGACGGGGGAGGGGGGCCCCGGTGCCGCCGCTGACATCGGGCAGGAGGGCCCGGTGTCGGGGGCGGCAGCGGGTCATATAGTGGGCGCGTGCACTGTGACAGATCAGCGCAGCTTCTCTCTCACTGAGAGGAGCTGGCTGCTGATCTGTCGGGTCCCCGCGGGCCCCAAACTGCCCGGGCCCGGTCGCGATGGCGACCGCTGCGACCGCGGTCGTTACGCCCCTGGGAAGAACACAGGTACAGTTCTTGTTACTCCCAGAAGTGGCAGGCCAAGAAAAATATCAAAAAGGCAGAGAAGAAGAATGGTGAGAACAGTCAAGGACAATCCACAGACCACCTCCAAAGACCTGCAGTATCATCTTGCTGCAGATGGTGTCAATGTGCATCGGTCAACAATACAGCGCACGTTGCACAAGGAGAAGCTGTATGGGAGAGTGATGCAAAAGAAGCCATTTCTGCAAGCACGCCACAAACAGAGTCACCTGAGGTATGTAAAAGCACATTTGGACAAGCCAGTTACATTTTGGAAGAAGGTCCTGTGGACTGATGAAACAAAGATTGAGTTGTTTGGTCATACAAAAAGGCGTTATGCATGGAGGCAAAAAAACACGGCATTCCAAGAAAAGCACTTGCTACCCACAGTAAAATTGGCGGAGGTTCCATCATGCTTTGGGGCTGTGTGGCCAATGCTGGCACCGGGAATCTTGTTAAAGTTGAGGGTCGCATGGATTCAATTCAGTATCAGCAGATTCTTGACAGTAATGTGCAAGAATCAGTGAGGAAGTTGAAGTTACGCAGGGGATGGATATTTCAGCAAGACAATGATCCAAAACACCGCTCCAAATCTACTCAGGCATTCATGCAGAGGAACAATTACAATGTTCTGGAATGGCCACCCCAGTCCCCAGACCTGAATATCATTGAACATCTGTGGGATGATTTGAAGCGTGCTGTCCATGCTCGGCGACCATCAAACTTAACTGAACTGGAATTGTTTTGTAAACAGGAATGGTCAAATATACCTTCATCCAGGATCCAGGAATTCATTAAAAGCTACAGGAAGCGACTAGAGGCTGTGATTTTTGCAAAAGGAGGATCTACAAAATATTAATGTCACTTTTATGTTGAGGTGCCCATACTTTTGCACCAGTCAAATTTTGTTTAAATGCGGATTGCACATTTTCTGTTAGTACAATAAACCTCATTTCAATCCAGAAATATTACTCAGTCCATCAGTTATTAGATATATGAAACTGAAATAGCTGCTGCAAAACCCAAATTGTTATAAAGAAAAAAGGTTAACATAAATATGGGTGCCCAAACTTTTCATATGACTGTATCATGCCACACTTACGGCACCCCGATAAAAGTGAAGCTTTTTGCTCCTATCGTCTACACTTATAATAGTATATAATAATATTTATTCATTTATATAGCACTATTAATTCCACAGCACTTTACATACATTGGCAACACTGTCCCCATTGGGGCTCACAATCTAAATTCGCTATCTGTATGTTTTTGGAGTGTGGAAGGAAACCAGAGAATCCGGAGGAAACCCACGCAAACACGG